>NC_133311.1:6946954-6962451 GCF_012295235.1 Primulina huaijiensis
AACCCACATGACACCATAAATTCGAAACTCAACACACACGACCAAAATCAGAAAAATGAATACCTATGGGGCGCTGTTCTTGTTTTATTTTTAAAACCGATGGGACCATGAACCAAGCCATGAAAGGTCATCTTGGTCACGTCCTAGACATGCTAAGGAAGTGTTCAAACCATGGTTATAGGCCCTAGGCCAACCAAGAACCGAACCCTTGCCTTAGAACAACAAGAATCAGAAATTGAGACTCGAAATGGCAGCTATGGGAAGTTGCTATCAAATCTCTTCCTCCAGCGTGTAGGGGCTGGAACCAATGGACTAACATGACCCTAACATGCCCTAGTACATGTCTAGATGCAGCCTTGAGTGCTTGGAACCGAGCCAACCCCTGAAATCACAAAACCAACAACAACCGTGAAGCATGAAGGTGGCCGAGAAAACATTCTGCACAGATTTTTTTCTAATGTTCTTGACATGATTCCATTTCATTGCCATTGATGTACTCTTTATCTCCATCTATTGTTAAAGTGAGCATATAGGTAGGATATGCCTCCCAAACGAAAGACTATTGAAGGGGACGATATGACCCCTCCCGTTGATAAGATGGTAAAAGTTGTAGATGAATTTAGTAGGCTATTGAAAGAACAAGCGAATGTTCATGGTGAGCAAATCCAGCAGTTACTGAGCATGCATACCTCGAATAAGGGTCATGGTCGTGGAAGAGTTCAAGGCACAACGGAAAGTTCTGAAGATGGTGCATATGATCGTTTCAGACGTATGAACCCTCCAGAGTTTATAGGTGGTGCCGATCCACTCGTAGCTCTTCAATGGGTCAAATCATTGGAGGCTATATTTGGTTATTTGAAGTTCATTGATCAAGATAAGGTTAGTTGTGCTGTCTTTATGTTAGTCAAAGCTGCTCGCATCTAGTGGGAAGCTACGAAAGTGACTGTCAATGTTCGTGAGTTAAAATGGGATGAGTTCAAAGAGTTATTTTATGCCAAATACTTTTCACGTGAAGTAAAAGCCAAGAAGGTGAAGGAATTTCTGAAATTGAAGCAGGATGCTTTGCCTCTTACTGAATATACGTTGAAGTTTGAGGAAGGATGTGTTTTTGTTCCTTTTATTGCTGAGAATGATAAAAATAAAGGAGAACACTTCCTTCGTGGGTTGAAGCCAGAAATTCGAAGGGATGTGCATATGTCCAAGGTAGTCATGTATCAAGATATCGTGGAGCGGGCTTTGCTTGCGGAACATGATGAGCAAGAAATTGAGAAAGAGAGGCAATTAAGAAGGCAAGATTTCAAGGCTAGCGGACAAGGTGCAAATGCAAATGTCCGTGGTGGCCACAAAGGTAAGGGTAAGATGGAGCAGCGCTCTAAACCTCTTGTGCCTTCTTCTGATACTGAACGACCGGTATGGCCTAAGTGTGGAAGCCACACAAGGGTGAGTGTTTGGTGGGTAGTGGATGATGTTTGAGATGCAAGGAGATGGGGCACACGGCACTGAGATGTCCTCTCTCCTCAGGCAAAGGAAAAGTCCAGGGCAGAATTTTTGCTATGACGAAGGAAAGTGTTAATCCTGATTCTTCTGTGATATCAGGTAATATTTTAATCTATGGCAAAGAAGCAATTACATTGATTGACACTGGTGCAACGCAGTCTTTTATGTCTGAAGTGTTTATGCATTCTATATCTGTGGAACCTACTGTTATGCCATTACACTTCAATGTTGTGTTGCCCTCGGGAGATGAAATTTGTCCCACTTGTATTCTTAAGGCATATCCCGTAAAATTGGGTGCGAGATTATTGTATGCTGATTTTATTGTGATTCCGATGGTTGCATTTGATGTTATATTGTGTATGGATTGGTTATCCGCTAATCGTGCAGTAATTGATTGTGTGGGAAAGACCGTGAAGTTTGTAATTGATGATCATGAGAATAATGCAATTGTTGGTTTAGGTTCATCGATAAGTACTCCCATTATTTCTTGCTTGAAAGCTATTAAATTGTTGAATAATGGATGTACTAGTTTTCTTGCCTTAGTATTAGATGTAAATAGGGACAGTAATGTACCATTACAGAATATTGAAGTGGTTCAGGAATATCCTGACGTATTTGCTAATGATGTGCCTGGTTTACCTCCTTATCGAGAGGTAGAGTTTGTTATTGATTTAAGTCCAGGTACAGCCCCAAGTTCCAAAGCCCCGTACAGCATGGCTCCAACTGAGATGAAAGAACTAAAGAATCAATTGCAAGAGCTATTAGATAAAGGTTTTATCCGTCCTAGTTCCTCGCCATGGGGAGCTCCGGTTTTGTTCGTGAAAAAGAAGGATGGATCGTTAAGATTATGCATTGATTATCGAGAACTCAATAAGGTAACTATTAAAAATAAATATCTTTTACCCAGAATCGATGATCTATTTGATCAATTACAAGGAGCCACTGTGTGTTCAAAAATCGATCTTCGATCGGGATATCATCAATTGAAAGTAAAAACGGAGGAGATACCAAAGACTGCTGTTAGAACGAGGTATGGACATTATTAATTTTTGGTGATGTCATTTGGATTAACTAATACTCCTTCAGTGTTTATGGATTTGATGAATCGTGCCTTTAAGCCATATTTGGATGCTTTTGTGATTGTGTTTATTGACGACATTTTGATATATTCAAAGACACGAGAACTTCATAGGGAGCATTTTGAAGATCATGTTACAGACATTGAGGGAAAAGCAATTATATGCGAAATTAAAGAAATGTGAATTTTTGTTAGAGCAAGTGGTGTTTTGGGCCATATCGTGTCAAAAGAAGGTATAGCAGTCGATCCATCCAAGATTGAAGCTATCAATCAATGGTCCATTCCAAAGACAATTTCCGAGGTACGGAGTTTTCTTGGTTTGGCAGGGTATTACAGACGGTTCATAGCGAACTTTTCGAAGATAGCATTGCCATTGACGAGTTTGACACGGAAGGCTACCAAGTTCGAATGGACCATCGAGTGCCAAAGAGCATTCCAAACATTGAAATATAAGTTGACTTCTGCTCCTGTTTTAGTACTTCCTTGTGGTACTGAAGATTTTGTTGTATATACAGATGCTTCAAAGCAGGGGTTAGGTGCCGTGCTGATGCAGCGTGGCAAAGTGATAGCATATGCTTCTTGTAATGCACGGTTACTCGTACAAATGATTAGTAATACGTTTATGTCATTATAGATAGTTATTTAGCTCATTACGTTTTACAATTTGATTGAGGTATCAATATTGAGATTGAACATGACTTTTATATTGTTCATTGTTTATTGAGAATGAAAATATGTCTAAATAGTTATAGTAAAATGTGTAGGGAGAAGTAGTGTTATGAAGTTGATAAGAAATGAGATGAAATTGTGGTAGTTTTTACGAGTTTTAGCATAATGATTTGAATATTGATCCAAATTGTGTGAGGCTATAACCATTAGAAAGCTAAGATATAATGCTAAAACTTTCATGTTTTGAGTTTTGTCCAAATCATTGTGGAAGACCAGCCAAAAGTACACCGAAGTGTGTCGTGTGTATCGTCATTCCTACAATGACATATTTTGGTAGATTGAGAATAACTTTTTACTCAGACCTTCAAATAACCTAAAACCAATTGGAGATTCAAGCCACGACATAGGGCTACAACTTTCATGTTTACCACTGTTTCAGATTATGAACAGAAGAGCCGTTTCTGGAGCAATCTTTGAGGTGACTGTGCGCAGAGTGGCGCCCGAGCGGTAATAAATGACCGCCCGAGCGCCACTTGTTCTTGAATTTTGGTTCGGACAGAAAGTTCCACGCTCGAGCGGTAATTTATGACCGCCCGAGCGCCGCCTTGCATATAAGATGATAAGTTTTGACTTTCTAAGCCATTTTATCAGCTCTCCACTTCTATACCAGCAACAAACTCGAGAGAAATCTATAGAAATCTTCCTCCGAAGCTTTCTTCTTCATTCCTTTCAAAGTTTTGAAGTTAGAACTTTGTTCCCCATCACAAGAACTTCATAAGGGTGTAAGTTTTCTTATCTTTTAGTTATTGTACATGTAGAGGACAATAAATGAATGATTTTTATCTAGTATATACAATAGTGACTGAATTACTGGTATATTTGACAGTATAGGAGCGAGAAACACTATCTCAAACCAGTGTTCTTAAGCTTGGATTGTAAGTTGGCATGTTCTTGAAGTACTACATGAGTAATATTATCATTTCAAATACTTCCTATTGATTATTGCTATATGTACATTGTTAGTATCTTATTGATGAAAACATAGCATCATATTCCATTGTTATGTATTAAATATGTAAGAAACTCATGAATATTGATGATGGGTGCTATGTTATGAACATGAACATGAACATGAAAGGAAAATGACTGATTTTTACATGATATAGAGCTTGTTGACAACATGGGTGGTTTTAAATCCACCAAACCTATTGGCCAATATATGTTCATGGGGCGTGGGGTTGCCAAAGGTTGCTCCCTGACGTCCAACACAGTAGTAGCTATATAATAAAGCAAGCACGGTAGTACAGGTCAACTAATGAGGCTCAAGTACAAAAATGAACATGAATATATGATATGATATGACATGGTTTAAAGATTCATTGTTGTCACGACTTGATATGTATGTTCCTTCGACGCATATTGTTACGTACAAGTGCCAACTTATTGAGTTTTATAAACTCACGTAGCTCATGTATTACAGGATCAGGTAGTGAAGAGACGTAGGATGCCGGTTCGCCAATGGATGCTTGTGACGTGCCTTACCTCGACAAGAACCGGGACTTCTTATTGTATAGCTTCCGCATATGTATTGTACGAAAATATGTCAGGGTTTGAAACAAGTTTTACAATGTTTATGTCTAGGTGTATGATGATACAGAATATGTTTGTATGTAAGAATACGATTATATATATGTGTTGATGTTGATGCTTGAGTTGAGTTTTTGGTTTTTACAAGAATGTAGGGACATCATGCCAAAATTTTTATAAACCGTCAAAGTGATGCCCCTTGTTTGATTTGCTTCATACTACAGTTATATCAGTCAAACCTTATTTTGATTATGGTAATTATGCTAAGTATAGAGTAAGGGTGTGACATTTTAGTTGGTATCAGAGCCCACGGTTCTTCGACAGGGAAGACACTGCACTTCATCCACATGGAGAACTCGGCAAGTAAGTATCTTTGTATCCCATAGTTTATGCTAAGTTATGTGTCTATGTGATCTATATGTAGGTTAAGATAAGCGACGATGCCACCTAAACGTAAGGTACATGAAAGAGAGTCATCTAAGGGCAAAGCCCCAGCGGTCGAAGGTGAGGGCAGTGCACCACGACCTATAGATGATTTTGCTCAGCTGCTCCAACAACAAGCGAAAGTCCATGGGGAGCAGATACAGCAATTACTGGAGATGCAACGGACTACACATGAGCAGGCACATGCACAAGCCATGATCCCCAGACAAGGGCCTGTTCAAACTGATGTGTATGATGGTTTTCGACGTCTGAATCCTCCTGAATTCATATGAAGCACCGATCCAGCAGTAGCAGAAGAGTGGATTAAGTCATTGGAGTCCATCTTCTCCTACCTTCATATGGAAGATGTTGACAAAGTAACTTGTGCCGTCTTTTTGTTAACAAAACATGCAAGAATATGGCGGGAGAGTGCAAGGGTTGCATTACCGGTTGGACCATTGACATGGGAAACTTTCAAAACCGTATTTTACAACAAGTATTTCAGTAAAGATGTACGAGCCAAGAAAGCCAGCGATTTCCTTAACCTGAAGCAAGGAACCATGTCAATGACAGAATACATACAACAATTTGAGGCTAGAGTCCAATATGTACCGTATATTGCACAAGATGACACAATTAAGGGCGAACACTTCATGCGGGGACTTTGCTCTGAAATTAAAAGAGATGTACGGATGTCGAAAGTTGCTACATACGGGGAGATAGTAGAAAGAGCACTTATGGCAGAACAAGATGAACATGACATTGACAGGGACAAGCAACAACGAAGGCAGCAGTACTCTCAGAAAAGCCAAGGAACGGGACAAGGCAAAAAGACCAATAGCAGGGGAACTAGACCAGAGGAACCCCGTGGCAAGGGTCCCCCTCCACGTAAAGAACAGGACAGACCACCTTGTCCTAAATGTGGCAAACTTCATGGCGGGGAATGTATGCAAGGTTCCAATGTTTGTTATCGTTGCAAAAAGCCAGGGCATCTCGCCAGGAATTGTCTAGGAAGTTCTGAGAAAGTACAGGGATGCCTTTTCTCCATGACTAAAGAGGAAGTGGATGCGGATACATCAATGATCACTGGTATGTTCATGATTTCTGGTATTACTGCTATTGTTTTACTAGATTCAGGAGCCACGCATTCCTTTATTTCGAAATCGTTTGTAAGGAGACTGGGCATTACATCAAGTACAACAGAGGCACAACTCGCCATAGCCTTACCTTCCGGGCAAGAATTACAGACAGATCAGATAGTGAGAGGGTGTCCAATATATGTCCAAGGCCATCAGATGTATGCTGATTTGATAGTTTTGAGGATGACGGATTTTGATGTGATATTGGGAATGGATTGGCTCTTGAAGTACAGAGTTACTATTGACTGTGGCATAAAGATGATCAAATTTGCGCCGATAGGAGCTGAACATTCACAGTAGCAAGTGCAGGTATATCATTACCTCTTCGGATAATCTCTTGTATGAAGGCTTGTAAATTACTATAGAAGGGGTGTCAAGGATATTTAGCATCTGTGTTAACTATTGACCCACCTGTTTGTGAATTAAAAGATACAGATGTTGTTTGTGAGTTTCCAGAGGTATTTTTTGATGATGTAACAGGCTTACCCCTAGATAGAGAGATCGAATTTGTAATTGCTGTTGTGACAGGAACTCATCCGATCTCAAAAGCTCCTTATCGATTAGCTCCTACAGAAATGAAAGAATTGAAAGAACAGTTACAGGAGTTGCTTGATAAAGGGTTTATTAGACCGAGCATTTCACCGTGGGGTGCACCTGTTTTATTTGTGAAGAAGAAAGACGGTACCCTCCGTCTATGTATTGATTATCAGGAGTAGAACAAAGTGACAATCAAAAATAAGTATCCACTCCCCATAATTGATGATTTGTTTGATCAATTACAAGGAGCTGCCATCTTTACGAAGATTGATTTACGATCAGGCTATCATCAATTAAAAGTTAAATCAGATGATATCTCAAAGACTGCCTTCCGAACCAGGTACGGGCATTATGAATTTCTTGTAATGCCATTTGGACTAACGAATGCACCAGCTGATTTTATGGATTTAATGAACTGAATTTTCAAGCCATTTTTAGACAAGTTCGTGATTGTGTTTATAGATGATATTCTCATCTACTCACGAACTATAGAGGAGCATCGAGAACATTTGCAATTAGTTTTGCAGACTTTGAAAGATAAACATTTATATGCTAAATGGAAGAAATGCGAATTTTGGCTTGAAGAAGTAGCATTCTTGGGTCATATCATTTCAAAAGAAGGCATATCAGTGGATCCAAGTAAAATTGAAGCTGCCAATAACTGGCTACGACCTACTACTGTTACCGAGGTACGTAGTTTCCTTGGGCTAGCTGGTTATTACCGTCGGTTTATAGCGGGATTTTCTAAGATAGCATTGCCTTTGACTGCTTTAACTCGAAAGAATATGAAATTTGTATGGGACGAAGCATGTGATTGCATTTTCCAAGAGTTAAAGGCAAAACTGACATCAGCACCAGTCCTTGCTATTCCAGAAGGATCAGGAGATTTTGTGGTATACAGTGATGCTTCTAAACAAGGATTAAGAGCAATTTTAATGCAGCATGGGAAGGTCATTGCTTATGCCTCAAAACAGTGGAAAGAATATGAAAAGAACTATCCAACACATGACTTAGAACTGGCAGCAGTGGTATTTGCGTTGAAAATATTGTATCATTATCTGTATGGTGAACGGTGTGAAATATACACGCACCACAAGAGTTTGACATATTTATTCACGCAAAAAGAACTGAATATGCGACAAAGACGTTGGTTGGAATTAGTGAAAGATTATGATTGTGTTATTAATTATCATCCAGGTAAAGCCAATGTTGTTGCAGATGCGTTAAGTCGAAAATCAAGTTCTATATCCACAATGCAAGTACAAGAAAAAATTTTATGGGAATTACAGAACTTGAAGATTGATGTTATGCCAAAGGACACTGCAATCCAGTTATCATCCCTCATGGTTCGACCAACACTTGCAGATAGGATTTAGGTCGAACAAAGTGCAGATAATGAATTACAGCAATTGAGACAGCGAGATGAAGAGAAAGGACATTCAAACTTTGAATTGAATGGGGAAGGAATATGGACATATCAAAGGAGACTATGTGTGCCAAAACAAGGAACGATCAGAACCGACATTCTTATTGATGCTCATGCTACTCCCTATTCGATCCATCCAGGAGGCACGAAAATGTACAAGGATTTGAAACCATTATTTTGGTGGCCAGGTATGAAAAAGGACATTGCTCAATTTGTTGCACAATGTCTAACATGTCAACAGGTCAAGATTGAACACCAAAGACCAGCAGGGCTCCTGAAATCGCTACCCATTCCTGAGTGGAAATGGGAACATATCACAATGGATTTCATCCTTGGTTTGCCAAGAACACAAAGAGGATTCAATGCTATATGGGTTATTGTGGATCGACTTACGAACTCAACTCACTTTCTTCCGGTGAAGACCACATACACGATGAATCAATATGCTGAAGAATACATCAAGGTGATAGTGAGGCTTCATGGCATCCCAGTGTCCATTGCATCTGATAGAGATCCCAAATTTACGTATGCATTTTGGAAGAGTTTACATCATGCTATGGGAACTCGATTTGCATTCAGTACAGCATTTCACCCTCAAACTGATGGACAATCAGAACGAGTAAATCAGATCTTAGAAGATATGTTGAGGGCCTGTACTATTGATTTTCCAAGCAGTTGGGACAGTAAACTACCGTTGGCTGAATTTACCTACAACAATAGCTATCAGTCAAGCATTGGAATGGCACCATATACTGCATTATATGGTAGAAAATGTCGATCTCCAATACATTAGGATGAAGTTGGAGAAAGAAAGTTATTAAACCCTGAATTGGTACAACAGACAGCCAAATTGGTGACCAAGATCAGAGAAAGAATGCACACTGCCCAGAGTCGACAGAAAAGCTATGCTGATGTGCGACGTCGACGATTGGAATTTCAGGTTGGTGACCATGTATTTGTAAAGATATCACCATTGAAGGGCATATTACGTTTTGGTAAGAAATGAAAATTGAGTCCAAGATATATTGGTCCATTTGAAATCTTGGAAAGAATAGGAGACAGAGCCTACCGAGTTGCTTTACCACCAAACTTGTCAAACGTTCATAATGTTTTTCACGTTTCCATGCTACGAAAGTATTTAGCTAATCCTTCTCATGTTCTTCATTATGAACCGTTGGAGCTTGCATCGAATCTCTCATATGAAGAACGACCGGTACAAATCCTCGATAGGAAATCAAAAGTGTTACGAGGCAAGGAAATACCCTTAGTGAAACTGTTATGGCGTAATCATACAATTGAAGAAGCAACTTGGGAGCGAGAAGACGAGATCCAACAGAGATATCCTGAACTATATGGTATGTCAAATTTCGAGGACGAAATTCTTTGAAGGAGGGGAGAATTGTAATGCCCGGTTACTCGTACAAATGATTAGTAATACGTTTATGTCATTATAGATAGTTATTTAGCTCATTATGTTTTACATATTGATTGAGGTATCAATATTGAGATTGAACATGACTTTTATATTGTTCATGGTGTATTAAGAATGAAAATATGTCTAAATAGTTGTAGTAAAATGTGTAGGTAGAAGTAGTGTTATGAAGTTGATAAGAAATGAGATGAAATTATGGTAGTTTTTACGCGTTTTAGCATAATGATTTGAATATTGATCCAAATTGTGTGAAACCATAACCATTAGAAATCTAAGATATAATTCTAAAATTTTCATGTTTTGAGTTTTGTCCAAATCATTGTGGAAGACCAGCCAAAAGTACACCGAAGTGTGCCGTGTGTATCGTCATTCCTACAATGACATATTTTGGTAGATTGAGCATAACTTTTTACTCAGACCTTTAAATGACCTGAAACCAATTGGAGATTCAAGCCACGACATAGGGCTACAACTTTCATGGTTACCACTGTTTCAGATTATGAACAGAAGAGCCGTTTCTGGAGCAATCTTTGAGGTGACTGTGCGCAGAGTGGCGCCCGAGCGGTAATAAATGACCGCCCGAGCGCCACTTGTTCTTGAATTTTGGTTCGGACAGAAAGTTCCACGCTCGAGCGGTAATTTATGACCGCCCGAGCGCCGCCTTGCATATAAGATGATAAGTTTTGACTTTCTAAGCCATTTTATCAGCTCTCCACTTCTATACCAGCAACAAACTCGAGAGAAATCTATAGAAATCTTCCTCCGAAGCTTTCTTCTTCATTCCTTTCAAAGTTTTGAAGTTAGAACTTTGTTCCCCATCACAAGAACTTCATAAGGGTGTAAGTTTTCTTATCTTTTAGTTATTGTACATGTAGAGGACAATAAAGGAATGATTTTTATCTAGTATATACAATAGTGACTGAATTACTGGTATATTTGACAGTATAGGAGCGAGAAACACTATCTCAAACCAGTGTTCTTAAGCTTGGATTGTAAGTTGGCATGTTCTTGAAGTACTACATGAGTAATATTATCATTTCAAATACTTCCTATTGATTATTGCTATATGTACATTGTTAGTATCTTATTGATGAAAACATAGCATCATATTCCATTGTTATGTATTAAATATGTAAGAAACTCATGAATATTGATGATGGGTGCTATGTTATGAACATGAACATGAACATGAAAGGAAAATGACTGATTTTTACATGATATAGAGCTTGTTGACAACATGGGTGGTTTTAAATCCACCAAACCTATTGGCCAATATATGTTCATGGGGCGTGGGGTTGCCAAAGGTTGCTCCCTGACGTCCAACACAGTAGTAGCTATATAATAAAGCAAGCACGGTAGTACAGGTCAACTAATGAGGCTCAAGTACAAAAATGAACATGAATATATGATATGATATGACATGGTTTAAAGATTCATTGTTGTCACGACTTGATATGTATGTTCCTTCGACGCATATTGTTACGTACAAGTGCCAACTTATTGAGTTTTATAAACTCACGTAGCTCATGTATTACAGGATCAGGTAGTGAAGAGACGTAGGATGCCAGTTCGTCAATGGATGCTTGTGACGTGCCTTACCTCGACAAGAACCGGGACTTCTTATTGTATAGCTTCCGCATATGTATTGTACGAAAATATGTCAGGGTTTGAAACAAGTTTTACAATGTTTATGTCTAGGTGTATGATGATACAGAATATGTTTGTATGTAAGAATACGATTATATATATGTGTTGATGTTGATGCTTGAGTTGAGGTTTTGGTTTTACAAGAATGTAGGGACATCATGCCAAAATTTTTATAAACCGTCAAAGTGATGCCCCTTGTTTGATTTGCTTCATACTACATTTATATCAGTCAAACCCTATTTTGATTATGGTAATTATGCTAAGTATAGAGTAAGGGTGTGACACTTCTCGTCAGTTGAAGGAATACGAGAAGAACTATCCCATCATGTGTCACTTGCCTATCATATTGCCATGGTCTCTGATATGAATCCACGTGCGTAAGAAAAGCAAACACGATTAAATATGAATCGCGCCCTCAATTCAGTAACGAACAAGGATCTAAGTTGTTGTCCCGATTTTTTGAATCAAATATGGTTTGTGATATTCACCTCTAAATTAGAAAACTTAGCAACAAATATTCACGATAAAGAATTGAGAAACAGACGAACCTTCAAAGTACTTGTCTTTGACAATCCGTATGAAATCAATCGACAAACCCCACAAGAACGAATCTTGATAAGTTTGATTTTTGATGAAAACAATGCAAAGCCTTGCAAAAGTTTTTGAGAGAAAAACTCAAAAAGTTTGTATAAAACTCAATAATATCTGAATAATGTCAAAATTTCGTCCATAATATGTTTATTTATCCAAAAGATAACAATATCTAGTTGTCAAAATAATTAAAACTCTAAAAAAAGAAAAAATTCTCGCCCAAACATAAAGGACACGGACCCCGTGTAGCGGTCCGGAAGGGGGTCCGTGTAGGCACTGGAATTCTCCATCTCGGACGTATCAGACACGGACCCCATGTACAGGTCCGTGTACACACTGGATTTCTTCATTCTCGGTTGTAATTGACACGGACCCCGTGTACAGGTCCGTGCTGGGGTCCGTGTAGCCTCGGTCCATCAAAAGAGACTTGAATACTGTTCATTTGGCCTCCAAACGTACTCCCATGCATCACGACCCCTTCTTGCTTGCTCATGACTCCCTGTAGTGCCTCCTTGAACTTCTTCAGTCTTCCTCTCGTGATTGGTCCCTCGGACAACTCCAAAGGATCCCATTCTTTCCTTGGCGCTCGACCACCCGTGTTTGCATCATCCTCCCCTTCTTGAAAATGATTTGTCCTCAAATCTTCTTCATCACCTACATCAAACAACGACAAATCACTAACATTGAAAGTGGAACTCACATTGTACTCACCTGGTAGATCGAGTTTGTAGGCGTTGTCATTGATCCTTTCTAGAATTTGAAATGGTCCATCGCCCCTAGGTAGT
Source organism: Primulina huaijiensis (assembly GCF_012295235.1). Lineage (NCBI taxonomy): Eukaryota > Viridiplantae > Streptophyta > Magnoliopsida > Lamiales > Gesneriaceae > Primulina > Primulina huaijiensis. The sequence continues at coordinate 6,959,766 of NC_133311.1, forward strand.
AGCTTTGAACGACGCTTCTCGGGGAACCTTTCCTTCCGCAAGTGGAGCCACACCCAATCACCTTTCTCAAAGACCACATTCTTCTTCCCCTTGTTGGCTTGTTTGGCATATTGCTCATTCTTCTTCTCTATGTTGGCCTTGGCCTTTTCATGCAAACCCCTAACAAATTCAGCCTTCTTTTTGCCATCCATTTTTAACCTTTCACTCACAGGTAAAGACATCAAATCCAACGGAGTCAAAGGATTAAAACCATAACAAATTTCAAATGGCGAATAATTGGTAGTAGAATGCACGCCACGATTATAAGTAAACTCAACAAATGGTAAAAATTCTTCCCAATTCTTTAAGTTCTTTTTAAGAATAGCACGCAAAAGTGTTCCTAAAGTTCTATTAACAACTTCAGTTTGTCCATCCGTTTGAGGATGACACATAGTAGAAAACAACAATTTTGTGCCCAATTTAGCCCACAACGTTTTCCAAAAGTAACTCAAAAACTTAACATCACGGTCAAAAAGAATAGTCCTAGGCATACCATACAACCTAACGACTTCTCTAAAGAATAAGTCCGCAATGTTAGAAGCATCATCAGCTTTGTGACAAAAGCAATAAAATGTGCCATCTTCGAAAATCTATCAACAACAACAAATATTTAATCCCTCCCCTTCTTTGTCCTAGGCACCCCCAAAACAAAGTCCATAGAAATATCAATCCAAGGTTCACTAGGGACGGGAAGTGGTGTATACAATCCATGTGGTTGTGTCCTAGACTTAGCTTGCCTACAAGTTATGCACTTATCACACGCACGCTCAACATCACGTTTCATATATGGCCAATAAAAATGTTCATGCAAAGCACTCAAGGTTTTTGCCACACCAAAGTGTCCCATCAAACCACCCCCATGTGCCTCCCTAACAAGTAATTCACGAATTGAAGATTTAGGAATGCACAACCTCTCTTCTCTAAATAAGAAACCATGATACAAATAAAATTTGTCATGTGGACCATGCATACAAGTTTCAAACACACTCTTAAAATCCTCATCTAGCACATACAACTCTTTCACATGCTCAAATCCCAAAATCTTAAATTCCAAGGTAGAGATTAGTACGTACCTCTGGGATAGCGCCGTCGGCCACTACATTCTCCTTACCTTGTTTGTACTTGTTTACATAGGGAAATGTCTCTATGTATGCCACCCACTTGGAATGCCGTTTGTTCAGCTTTTGTTGCCCCTTAAGGTGCTTTAGGGATTCATGATCCGTATGTATCACAAACTCCTTAGGCCTCAAGTAGTGTTGCCACGTCTCTAGAGTCTTGACAAGTGCGTAGAACTCCTTATCATACGTGGGATAGTTCAGGGCGGCTCCATTGAGTTTCTCGCTAAAGTACGCCACCGGTCGACCTCCTTGCATCAAGACTCCACCAATACCTACACCTGAAGCATCACATTCAATTTCAAAGCTATTACCAAAATCAGGTAAAACAAGTAAAGGAGAATTAATTAATTTTTGCTTAATAAGATTAAAAGACTTCTCTGGCTCCTCGCCCCAATGGAATGGAACGTTTTTTTTTATTACCGCCGTCATCGGTGCTGCAAGTGTGCTAAAATCCTTTACAAACCTCCTATAGAAACTTGCAAGACCATGAAAGCTCCGGACTTGACCAACAATAGTAGACGTTGGCCAATCTCGAATGGCACTTACCTTGTCTTCATCCACTTGTATACCCTGTGTGCTTACCACAAAACCAAGAAAGACAAGTTTGCTTGTAAAAAAATCACATTTCTTTAAGTTAGCATACAAATTTTTAGCCCTTAGTTTGATTAGCACAAGTTCTTGCTATACACTAGGATATCATCAAAGTAAACAACAAATTTTCCTATGTATGCATGCAAGACATGGTTCATTAACCTCATAAAGGTGCTAGGAGCGTTAGTTAGGCCAAAAGACATGATCATCCACTCATATAAACCGTATTTGGTTTTAAAAGCAGATTTCCACTCATCACCTTCCCTCATCCTAATTTGGTGATAACCATTCTTCAAATCAATTTTTCTAAAGACACAAGCACCATGCAATTTGTCACACCCCTACTCTATACTTAGCATAATTACCATAATCAAAATAAGGTTTGAAGGATATAACTATAGTATGAAGCAAATCAAACAAGAGGCATCACTTTGACCGTTTATAAAAATTTTGGCATGATGTCCCTATATTTTGTATACACCAAAAATGAAAGGGATCGGTTACGGTGACCGGAAGCGCAACGGAAGTTTAAAAATCAAATTTTTATGTAAAAATTTCGGCCACCTCCTTATCTTGGTGTAGCAAATACAAAAAAAACACAAACTATACATAGTGTGTTTATAAAAATACCTATCAACCTCTTGAGGTTGATGATGGCTCCAACTAAGGTGTAAACACCTTAGCTCTTGTATGGCAAGAACTTCTACAAGCTTCCAAAGAGCACTCCTTGCTCTAAAATAAAGCCCACCACCAACTAGGTAGATCCCCTCATATTTTGCACTAGAAAAATATGAGGATTTTTCTTTGAGAAGTGAGTGTTTTCTCCAACCATTGAAGAACAAAAAAATGGAGAGAATGAATAGTATTTTCGGCCACTATTCATGCTAGGAGAGAAGGAGAGACATTTTTTTGGTTGTGGGAAAAGTTAAAGTAAAAAA
>NC_133311.1:6963437-6976748 GCF_012295235.1 Primulina huaijiensis
AGAACACCCAACCTTGCCACCTGATGACCCCATGAGAGTCGGTAAACAAGTCAAAGTGTAATTCTAGCACATAGAGTCTCAATGTTGTCCCGGGTCATAAGGACTAATGGTGTACAACCATAAACTAGGACTTTTCCACTCGATAAGTGAGAACCACTTGGAAAGTCCTTTAATGGAGGGTTGTTCAGTGCACTCTACCAGGAGCACCTATCTGCATGCTCGGACATCACAATGTCCCCTACCAATGAAACATGGTACTCACATCGCAGATACTAGTCTCAAGCTCGAGCGGCCTATATCCTTCTTAGCGGCGGCTGAATCGACTAGGAACCGTTTAGAATATACAGTATTCCAAATATGAGTTTCATGATACTCATCATATGAGCATCTCATATTCTTTCTACTATTTGTATATTCAAGGGCTTTATCTATGCAACTAGCATGGGTATATAGATAAAGATGTGCCAAAACAATAATTTCAAATATTATTAAAATAAAGATTGCTTATACATAGAGTTTCATTGTGAACACTCGGCCAACACTTGGCTCGACGTGCACCTACTCTAACAAAAAACTCAAGCAATACTATTTATACACACTTATATACATATTCTCATATACAAACATACTTTGTATCATCATATATAGCATGGAACTTGTTTCAAACACTGACATAAAATTTACTACAATTCATATGCGGAAGCTATACAATAAGATATCCCGGTTCTTGTCGAGGTAAGGCACGTCACAAGCATCCATTGGAAAACCGGCATCCTACGTCTCTTCACTACCTGATCCTGTAATACACGAGCTACGTGAGTTTATAAAACTCAATAAGTTGGCACTTTTACGTATCAATATGAGTAGAAGGAACATACATATCAAGTCATGACAACAATGAATCTTTAAACCTTGTCATATCATAGCATATATTCATGTTCATTTTTGTATTTGAGCCTCATTAGTTGACCTGTACTACCGTGCATGCTTTATTATATAGCTACTACTGTTTTGGACGTCAAGGAGCAACCTTTGGCAACCCCACGCCCCATGAACATATATTGGCCAATAGGTTTGGTGGACTTAAAACCACCCATGATGTCAACAAGCTCTATATCATGTAAAATCAGTCCTTTTCCTTTCATGTTCATGTACATGTTCATAACATAGCACACATCTACGACATTCATGAGTTTCTTACATATTTAATACATAACAATGGAATATGGTGCTATGTGGTCATCAATAAGATACTAACAATGTACATATAGCAATAATCAATGGGAAGGGTTTGAAATCATAATATTACTCATGTATTACTTCAAGGACATGCCAACTTACTGTCCAAGTGTATGAATACTGGTTTGAGAGGATGTTTATCAGTCCTATGCTGTCAATAAACCAATAGTTCAGTTACTATTTCTATACAAGGTGAAAGTTACCCCTATACATGTAGAACAACTAAAGAAGAAGAAAACTTACACTCTTAGGAAGTTCTTGTCATGGAGCACTTAATTCTAACTTCAAAATGATGAAAGGAATGAAGAAAGAACCTTTTGGCAGGAATAAATCTTGTTTTGCTTCGTGTTCTTGCTATAAATTAAGGTAAGAATGGTTGGAATGGCTTAGAAAGTCGATCCTTATCTTTTTATACAGTGCTGGGCGCATATGTGCGACTTTCCGAGCGCATATGCGCGGCCCATTCTTCCCACCCGGCGCATATGCGCGAGTTCTGGAGCATATGCGCGCCACATTCTGCCAAAAAACTCATTTTTAACTTCCAAATTAGCAAAAGTGGTCAACATGAAAGTTGTAACCCTATGTGTTTTCTTGCATCTCCAATTAGCCTCATGTCATTTGAAGGTCTGAGTAAAAAGTTATGCTCATTCGCCCAACATGTGTCAGTGCAAGAACAACGATACATATGACACACTTCGGGCAACTTTTGGCTCGTCTTTCCTAATGATTTGAACAAAACTCAAACATGAAAGTTGTAGCATTATATCTTAGCTTTCTAATGGTTATAGCCTCACACAATTTTGATCAATATTCAAATCATTATGCTAAAACTCGTAAAAACTACCACAATTTCATCTCATTTCCTATCAACTTCCTTAGCCTACTTCTACCTACACATCTTACTATCACTATTTTAACACATATTCATTCTCAATACACCATGGACAATATAAAAATCATGTTCAATCTCAATATCGACACCTCAATCAACATGTAAAACATAATGAGGCAAATAACTACATAATAAACGACATAAACGTATTATTATCATTTGTACGAGTAACCGGGCATTACACAATTCATCTAACATATCATCTAGTATAGGTATGGGATGCCTATACTTAATGGTTATGTTATTGATTGCCCTACAAACTACACACATACGCCATGAGCCATCTTTCTTAGGAACTAGTAAAACAGGTACAACACAAGGTGACATGGACTCACGCACAAAACCTCTATCTAACAACTCACTTACATGTCGTTGAAGCTCCTTAGTCTCCTCCGAATTGCTCCTATAAGCTGGGCGATTTGGCAATGCAATCCCGGGTACCAAATCAATTTGGTGCTCAATCCCCCTCAATGGTGGTAATCCTTGAGGTAGCTCCTCCGGAAATATATCGTCAAATGCTTGAAAAAGTGAAACAACAATGCTCGGAAGGGACCCGGATATATCACTTGTGTTAAGGATGATCTCCTTATAAACAATCAACACAAGTGGTTCATGTGTGTGCATCAATTGCTTCAACTCATTCTTTTGGGCCATATATGTTTTTTTTCTTGGCCTCTTCCCTCTCATTTTCTTTCCCCTCATTTTGTTTCCTCTCATTTTTCTTTTGTATGTCTATCTCACTCCTTTTACCACTCTTTTTTTCAGCCATTTCATTTTTAGTTTCAAAGACCACCTCAATTTTTAGTTCACTCTTTTTTTCAGCCTCATCTCTCCTTTTTTTTTTAAATGGTCCTCCATCACTTGTTTTGAACACAAAGGAAGTTACAATTGTTTCCTTCTTCTATACACAGGAGTACCTATTCTTGAACCTATCATGTGTCACCCGCCTATCATATTGTCAAGGTCTACCCAACAAGATATGACATACATGCATGGGTACCACATCACACAAGATTTCATCCACATACTTCCCAATAGCAAAAGGCACTAGAACTTGTTTTGTAACATTCACCTTCGCACAATCATTCAACCATTGAAGCCTATAAGGTTGAGGATGCTTTAATGTAGGTAAACCCAATTTCTCCACCATCTCAACACTTGACACATTAGTACAACTCCCCCCATCTATGATTAGATTGCAAACCTTTTGATTTACAAAACACCTAGTATGGAACAAGTTCTCTCTTTGGTTAGTCTCCTCCTCCTTGACTTGGGCACTCATGATTCGCCTAGTCACTAGTGCTTCGCCTACAACATCCTCATATCCCTCCTCAGGATCCTCTAACGCAGGCATCTCATCCTCATCACCCTCGCTATGAGATTCATACTCACCATAGTCATTAAAAATCATTACCCTTTTGTTAGGACATTCACTAGAAATATGACCTAACCCTTGACACCTAAAACATTTAACATCTCTAGATCGATTAAGAAGAGTTTCAGAGTAGGGACAACAACCCTAACATCACGACGCAAGATCGGCCGCAATCCATCCATGAAGTGCCTAAGTCTGGCACCTTCGTCGTTCGCGATCAGGGGTACAAAGTGACAACACCTCTCGAACTTACGGATAAACTCCGTAACAGTCATGTCACCCTGTCTCAGGGTCATAAACTCCCTGGTCAACCTCGAACGCACGTCATCAGTAAAATACTTAGAGAAGACCACCTCTCTAAAGCGCGTCCAACGGAGAGTAGCTAGATCCAGAGCTACAGATGCGCCCTCCCACCATAGACGGACGTCTCCTCCAAAAAGATATGTCGCACAGCGGACCCTGTCAACATCCTCAAGCTCCATAAATCTGAAAGTAACCTCTAGGGACTTAATCCATCCCTCAGCCACCATGGGATCAGATGTCCCAGTGAACTCCTTCGGGTTCATCCTCATGAACCGCTCACAAATAGCCTCGGGTCTAGGCGGCCTAGCCACCGCTGCAGCATTGTTCCCCGCGAACTGTGCGAAGAACTGAGTCATACCCGCCATCATCTGGGTATGCATATCAGGTGGTGGAGGAGGTGGCGGTGGACCTCTATCCTCATAACGGTTCTGAGTCTCATCAGCCTCGCTTTCAGCACCCCTCGGGCGGTCAATAAGTCGTCTAGGAGGCATACTGTACCATGTAAAATCCTTACGTAACCAACATGCAATATTTCTACTATTTTCTTGAAATTTAAATATATATTTGCTAAAACATAATCTCAACATAAAAATATTTTTCATGAGAATATGCTGATAAAATATTTCATGAGAACATGCTGGTAAACTTTCATGCTAAAAAAATGTAATACGTGAAATTAGGACTTACAGACTGAGGACGTGACTTCGTGAGCTTCTCGAGATCAGTAGTAAGTACAACCCTTTACAAGAAACATCGCTCTGATACCAACTGTNAGTCAAGCACGCTTAACTTTGGAGTTCTTATGTGATGAGCTACCGAAAAGAAGATGCACCTTCGTGATATGAGTAGTACAAATCAAATCTTTTAAGCCCTCTTCAACTGTACAGTCCATTACATTGAACAGTCTCGGAATCCCTCTCATTCCCGTGTGGGATCGGTTCATTCATGTTCCCTCCACCTAGAAGCCTGCCAGGAGCCGCTCATTGTCCGTGCAACTGATGGCACCGGCGATCACCTCCCGCCCTCTTCGGCCCCGGGCCTCACAATTTTTATCTCATGCTTGTCAACAATATTGTATATATTATACTCAACTTTCTACAAGTCCAAGAATCATCTTAATCTCATTTGCAACGCCAAGTTTATTCTTGTTTTATCGAACCTGTAAAAAATAGTAAAAACTTGTAATTACACAACAACTTATATTTTATACAATTTATTGTAAAACATATAATATTTAAACATTTAATAAAACAAAAACTATATAATTATATTATAAAACATTTAATTAATGTACAATTTTTATGTTTATTACACCTCCCAACCAGCCTATTGCTAGTCCCTAGCAATTTAAGCGTTAATAGCAATACAAAACATATTGATTAATTTAAATAGAAATGTAATCAAAACTATCTAAGTGTTTAAATTAAATTTGAAAACTGTCAAAGTTATATCAAGATCATCATAATTATAATTTATGAAATAATTTGAAATGATCAATTCAAAGCTTATTTCAGGTAGTTAAATGTACACGGCCTTCAGAAATTCCTAGTAAGAGTCTCAACTCCATATCCTCACAGGTTAATAAATGTTTCAATTTATGGCAACGATTTCTCTCATGGAGTTGGAATATAGATAAATGCTCAGAAAAATTGTTTACAGAATGCAAACAGACAAACTAATCAAAAGATAAAAAATCCATTGATTCAAAATCTAGTTGTTCTTATTATATATTTTTTCCTGATATATTTTTTTTAATAACATCATGGAATCAGACTAAATTTATGCTTCTTGACCACATATTTATTTAATTTGTACAATAAATTTCTCTCTTTCTTTTTTTTTATGAGAGATATGTGGGTCGTAGCATATAACTTAAAAATTACATAGATCTTCAATATCTTTCTTTTTGTATTTTTCTCCTTTTTTTTTCAGGAAATATCATTTTTTTTTCAAAATAAGAACTCAAGATCTAAACAATAGATAGTCTCTCTCATGATCAATAAAGGCTCGAAAGCTGTTTTCTCAGTCCTCTCCACTCACTCACAAAATATGTGTGAGTTTAAAATTTTAGGCACTCTTATAAGGTATATCTTGGGCCATATACTTTAATACCTGATTTTATCACAATGGTTAATCACTCAAAAAGATTTCATAAATCATATTTTTATATTGATCAGAATATTAAAATTGAACTTTTTTTTCAAATAAAAATTTAAACATTCTTAAATAGATTAATGCATGTTCTAATTTAAATCTTTCAAACATGTAATGTATGACATTTTTGCAAAAATTACTAAGATACAAACAATAAACATGATTTTATTTTAAAATAATATATATATATATATATATTTTTTTAATTTTTTTTTAATTTTTCTTTTTATAAGTTTGTTCTCCCCCCAATCAGAATATGACATTGTCCCTAATGTCAAAATAACTATTAATAAAGAGTACATAATGAAAGAGATATCACCTGGAATTTTATTGAAGATAACAAACTGAAACAAACGCAAACCAATCCACGACTTTTGAATCAATGATCCAACTTCCTTTTCTTACTGCTTGATTGCGACCAATTGATCTTTGTTATCATCGGATCAGGCTTATGAACAAAAGCTTCCAAATTATCAATTAACTGGTCGGCAGTCGAAGCAAAGATGAGCATTCTTCGTAATTTTCTGAAATGAAATTCTGTTCCACAGCTTTATCAAGAAATGTCAACAAACTGTCATAATAATTATTGATATTGAACAAGCCCACAGGTTTATTATGTATATTAAGTTGTGCCCAAGAAACAGTGTGAAAAATTTCTTCTAATGTACCAAAACCACCTGGTAGTGCGATAAAAGCATCAGAATTTTCAATCATTTGAGTGATTCTTTCATACATTGAAAAAACTTTTAATTATTCCCCAATCGTAACACCTGTAATATTTCCTTCAGCTAAAGCTATAAGAATAATACCCAAAACCTGACTACCTCCAAGATGAGCAGATGTTGAAACAGATCTCATTAACCCAATATTACCTCCCCCATATACCAAGTGAATTTTTCTCTCAGCCAATATCTTTCCAAGATTATTGTTTTTACTGTTTATTCTGTTATCAGGACAAAACTATGGGTCACAGTTGTAAACAGAATAAACAGTAAAAACAATAATGACACACATGCATGTAAACAGTAGTGTGATTGTGCCTCACAATTTTCCTCTGGTTTTACGTCCAGAAACGGCTTCAACGCCTTCTATGAGTCGAGGATATGCTTCCCATCCAATTTTCTTATAAATTGGCAAACATGGTCTTTTTTAGTCGGATTCCCAAGACTATGACGCTCATCTTGGAATTGTTTCCATAAACGGAGAAGTTCAATATGCACATGTCCACTAGAATGTGTCTCAAGAGTCAATAAGATGTTATCTAAAGACTGCTTACTCAGCCCATTCTTAATGAAACCAATTTTATCTTCTCTGTTATTGGAAACACATCCCAAAGATCTGCATCGTTTGTCACAAGTCCATCTTGCAAACTTATGACAAACCCCTAAACTTTTGGCCCTTCGTTTTTTCGCATAAGTGCTTTTTCCTAATCCAGGCAAATACCGAATGAGCAATGATTGTGGAACTTCTCCTCCTAATCGGACCTTAGCTTCTATTACAAGACGAATATCTTCTGGAATTCCTTTTTGCATTAGCAATCTCAATCTTTCACACCTTCCTGCATAAATTTTTCTTAGAACATTTTCAGAAACAGAGGGAAAATATTTACAAATTTTTGAGAGAATTTCATCCATTTTGAAAAGAAAAGAAATGATTTTTTTTTATTTTTGTATCAGCAATTATGGGAAACTGATTAAACCGACTATGAGAGTCACGGAGTACCGTTATCCGCCATTTAACCGGAAAAATAAAAAGATTAAGGAAACCTGAAATAAAAACAAACAAAATTAAATGAAACACAAAAAAAATCAAGGATCAGAAAGGGAAATAAACTCTTCTTGAAAGCTTTCATTTTCTAAAAATGGTTTAAGCCTTTGTCCATTTACTTTAAAAACATCACCATTTTTAGGATTTTTAATATCCACAGCTCCATAAGTATACACATGCTTTACAACATATGGGCCTGTCCATCTTGATCGTAATTTTCCTGGGAATATGTGAAGTCGAGAATTATAAAGCAAAACTTATTTACCAATCTCAAAAGATTTTCTAAGAATTGTTTTATCATGAAATGATTTGATTTTTGCTTTATAAATCCTTGAATTCTCATACGTGTCATTTCTGAGTTCATCAAGTTCATTAAGTTGCAATTTACGCAATTTGTTGGCATCATCCTTGCTTGAATTTAAAGTTTTTATCATCCAATAAGCTTTATGTTCCAATTCCACAGGCAAATGACAATGTTTTCCGTAAACCAACCTATAGGGAGACATATTCAATGATGTTTTAAAAGCTGTTCGATATGCCCAAAGTGCATCATTAAGTCGCAGAGACCAATCTTTTCTATTTGAGTTAACAGTTTTTTCCAAAATTAGCTTTATCTCCCTATTAGCTAATTCAACTTGTCCATTTGTTTGAGGATGATAAGGAGTAGTTACTTTGTGAGTAATACCATATTTTTTCATTAATGAAGCAAATGGTTTATTAACAAAGTGAGTTCCCCCATCACTTATCATGGCTCGAGGAATTCCAAATCTACTAAAAATATTTTCTTTTAAAAATTTGATGACGATTTTATGATCATTTGTTCGACATAGAATTGCCACTATCCATTTGGAAACATAATCAACTGCAACTAAAATATACAAGTATCCAAACGACGGTGGAAAAGGTCCCATAAAATCTATTCCCCAACAATCAAAGATTTCAATTTCAATAATAGGATTCAAAGGCATCATGTTTCTTTTTGAAATCGCACCCAATTTTTGACAATTTTCACAAATCTTGCAGATTTCGTGGGTGTCTTTAAACAAAGTGGGCCAATAAAATCCACACTGCAAGATTTTTGCAGCTGTTTTCTTTGAAGAAAAATGTCCTCCGCATGCTTCTGAATGACAAAATTTAATGACACTACTTACCTCATTGTCGGGTATGCAACGTCGAAAAATTTGATCCGGACAATACTTGAACAGATACGGATCATCCCAATAAAAGTTTTTTACCTCATTCAAAAATTTTCTTTTATCTTGAGAACTCCATTGCGGTGGCATTTTTCCTGTCACAAGAAAATTTACTATGTTAGCAAACCAAGGTGTAGTAGTAACTGAAAATAGATGTTCATCAGGAAAATTATCGTTAATTGGTGTCATTTCACAAGATGATCCTGTTACTAGTCTCGATAAATGATCGGCTACGACATTCTCGGTTCCTTTTTTATCTTTGATCACAATGTCAAATTCTTGGAGCAACAAAATCCATCGTATCAGTCGTGGCTTTGCATCCTGTTTGGTCAACAAATATCTAATAGCAGAATGATCAGTAAACACGATAGTTGTTGATCCAATCAAATAAGAACGAAATTTATCTAATGCAAATATTACAGCAAGTAGTTCTTTTTCAGTTGTGGAGTAATTCATTTGAGCATTGTTTAAAGTTCTACTTGCATAATATATCACATAAGGCTTACCGTTTCTTCTTTGACCCAATACTGCACCGACTGCATAATCACTCGCATCGCACATGATTTCAAATGGTAAAGACCAATCAGGAGGTTGCATGATAGGAGCTGATGTTAAATGTCGAATGATTTTATCAAAAGCATTTTGACATTCTTGAGTCCACTCAAATGCACTGTCTTTTGTTAAGAGGTTACAAATGGGTTTAGAGATTAAACTAAAGTCCTTTATAAACCTCCTATAAAATCCAGCATGTCCCAAAAATGAGCGAATTTCTTTAATGGTTTTTGGAGGGGGTAAATTGGCAATGACATCAACTTTTGCTTTATCAACTTCAATTCCATGAGATGACACGACATGTCCCAAAACAATTCCAGAAGTAATCATGTAATGACATTTTTCCCAATTTAAAATAAGACCTTTTTCCTCGCATCTTTTTAAAACTTTTTCCAAATTTTCAAGACAATTATCAAATGTATTCCCAAAGACAGTTAAATCATCCATGAAAATTTCCAAACAATTTTCAACCATGTCGCAAAAAATGCTTAGCATACATCTTTGAAATGTTGCTGGGGCATTGCATAATCCAAATGGCATCCTTCTAAATGCAAATGTTCCAAAAGGACATGTGAATGTAGTTTTATCTTGATCTTCGAGTGCAATGGGAATTTGATAATAACCTGAATATCCATCAAGAAAACAGTAGTATGGATGACCTGCTACTCTTTCTAAAATTTGATCCAAAAATGGTAATGGAAAATGATCTTTTCTAGTGGCGTCATTTAATTTTCTATAATCAATACACATCCGCCAACTAGATGGGACTCGACTTGTTAACAATTCACCTTTTTCATTTTTTATCACTGTGATGCCAGATTTTTTCGGAACTACTTGTGTTGGGCTTACCCACTTACTATCAGAAATAGGGTAGATAATCCCAACATCAAGTAGTTTGAGAACTTCAGTTTTCACAACATCTTTCATGTGTGGATTTAATCTCCTTTGTGGTTGTTGAGATGTTTTTGCATTTTCTTCTAAGTGAATTTTGTGAGTGCAAATTAGTGGATTAATGCCCTTGAGATCTTTTAGTGTCCAACCAATTGCATTTTTATGTCTTTTAAGCATATCAACTAATTTACCTTCTTCATCACTTGCTAGTTTGGAAGAAATTACCACCGGATATGTTTCATCTTCTCCAAGAAATGCATACTTCAATTCTTCTGGCAAGGGTTTTAACTCCAATATGGGTGGTTCGTCTTTGTTCTCATATTTTGCATCAAATTCTTTCTCTGATCCTGGTAACGAGTGATACCTGATAAAATCATCAAGATCAATTTCAATATTTTCTTTAACAGTTTCAATTGAACAAATATCTAATTGATCACGAGTACTCCCTTCTTGAATGTTTTCTTCCACAAGAGTTTCAATAAGATTTTCATCTTCACTTTCATCTCCTTTGTCATGTGGTTGCTTACAAAGATTAAACACATTAAGCTCCAAGGTCATGTTACCAAATGACAACTTCATTATTCCATTCCTGCAATTTATAAGAGCATTAGAAGTTGCTAAAAATGGACGACCTAAAATTACAGGAATTGCATTACAAGCTTCGATAGGTTGTGTATCTAAAACTATGAAATCGACAGGATATACAAAGTTATCAACTTGGACCAACACGTCTTCTACCATACCTCTTGGCACTTTAACAGATCTATCAGCAAGTAAAAGTGTTACCGAAGTAGGTTTTAACTCGCCTAGATTGAGTTCTTGATAAACTGAATATGGAAGTAAATTCACACTAGCTCCAAGGTCAAGCAAGGCTTTTTTAATCTTTCGTTCTCCAATAATACAAGAAATAGTAGGACAACCAGGGTCTTTGTATTTCAAAGCATTATTATTTTGAATGATTGCACTTACTTGTTCGGCTAAAAATGCTTTCTTTTTCACATTCAATTTTCTTTTCACAGTGCACAAGTCTTTCAAAAATTTGGCATATGATGGTACCTGTTTTATTGCATCTAATAAAGGAATATTAACTTTTACTTGTTTAAAAATATCATATATATCAGAATTCAAATTTGATTTTTTTGTATTTTTCAATGCATGAGGGAATGGTGGTGACACTGTCTGTTGAACCTCCTCTTCGCAAGTTATGGGTTCCACTTCCTTACCCTTTGGAGTTGATTTATCATCATCTTCACAAGGTTCAAGAATGGATTTTTCCACAACCTTACCACTTCGAAGGGTAATAACAGATTTTACCTGATCCATCGGTTGAGTTCCAGAAGTTCCAGTTTGTGAATGATGATCCTTGGGATTAGGCAGAGGTTGTGAAGGAAATTTACCTTTTTCATGAACATTAAGTGCAGATGCAAATTTAGCAAGAGTATCTTTCAAATCTGTCATGGTTTGAGCAGTTTGAGTATTGATAGACTCTTGCTTTGCAATGAAAGAATTCAATATATCTTCCAAATTCCTTTTAGGTGGAGGAACATAAGGTGCATAATTTTGAAAATTTTGTTGATTTTGGAAATGTGGTTGTGAAAATTGTGCAGCATTATCATTCCTCCAACTAAAATTTGGATGATTTCGCCAACCTGGATTGTAACTTTGAGAAAATGGTTCAAAATTTGGCCTTTTGAGATTGTTTAAAACATTGGCTTGTTCATGGAGACATTCTTTAAAAGAAGGCAAAGTGGGACAATCTTTTGTAGAATGATCACTTGTATCACAGATGTGACATGCAATTTCTTGAACAGATTTTAATTGACCATTCTTTTTCAATTCAAGTGCCTCAACTTTTCTTGCCAAAGAGGTAAATCTAGCTTGAAGATCATGTTCATCTTTGAGAGTGTACATACCTCCACCAGATGTAGGAGATTGAATCTTGTTTGATGGTTCGATTGTACCTATAGTGTCCCAATTTTGAGCATTTTCAGCTAATGAATCGAGATACTCAATTGCCTCATTTGGATCTTTATCTTCAAATGTTCCATTACATATAAATTCAACCATTTGCCTATCTTTAGGTGTTAAGCCTTCATAAAATTGAGAAACAACTCTCCAAATTTCAAAACCATGATCTGGACAAAGATTAAGGAATTCTTTATATCTATCCCAACACTGATAAAAAGCTTCTCCTTGTTTTTGAGTGAAAGTGATGATTTGCCTTTTGAAAGAATTTGTTCTATGAGATGGAAAAAACTTTTTCAAAAATTGTTGTTGCAATTCATCCCATGTTCGAATGGATCCCGATCTAAAATTTTGTAGCCAAGTTTTAGCTTTATCTTTTAAAGAAAAAGGAAAAAGCTTAAGTCGAATGGTGTTCATAAGTGTTGCACACTTCTTCAAACTCTCGTAAATGCATGTATGGATTTTCAGAATCTAAGCCATGAAAATTGGGTAAAAGTTGGATAATACCAGGCTTAAAATTGAAATGAGATGCATCGGGGGGAAGAACTAGACATGAAGGTGCACTAGTACGTGTAAGATTCATGTGATCTCTAAGTGTTCTTCGTCTATCATGCTCATGTTGAGATTGAATTTCATCTTCATTTTCTTGGATGGGTTCTTCTGCCATGTTTTGTAAAAATAAAGGGTTATTTCGAATGAGTCGACCACTAAGTGTACGTGACCAAATGCTCATGCAAATGCAAATGCAAAAGAATAAAAACACACAAAAGCAATAAAAATTCAAATAAACTATAAACTAAAATAAATAGACTTGAAATTAAATTATACTTCCCCGGTAACGGCGCCAAAAACTTGTTGTCACTTTTATTGTTGCACTCCCAAGAGCAGGTTGTCCACAAGTAGTATAATTCGGTGAGTCCGATACGTATCCACAAGGAAGCTAAGGTAATTACAAGTCCACTACAATGTCTTTTTGTTTT
>NC_133311.1:6976944-7079156 GCF_012295235.1 Primulina huaijiensis
ACCAAACTAACATTTAAATGGTTCCAAGAATTTAGTGTAACATATAGCAACAATAAATCAAAACTCCCACTTATAAGTAGGGTATAAAAATGCTTAAAGAAATAAATATAACATAAACAATAAATAATGATTAAATAATATAAAACATAGATTCTTACCTTTTAATAACCTTATTATCATGCCAAGAGTTTCACCTTATCATCTCAACTTTAGGAAGTTAGCTATTCATTATTCAAAGTGTAAAACTTTGAATATGAAATTAACATGCTAATTGTATTTAAATGAAGAAATAAAGGAAAAATATAGAGAGAAATATTATGAACTCAAAGGTTTGTTCATAGAATTAGGGATATCTCAATACATTACAATGCACCCCTATTTATAGCCAAATTTGGGGAGACAATCACAAATAAAATATTATTTTTTTACACATAAGTCTTCATTGGTGTTCCAAGATATTATATTATATTACACATCACTTTTGAAAATCTTCTTCTCCGAATTTGCTTCTTCACATAAAAAGAAACATGTGGATAATTGAGTTGTCTAGTTGTGGTATTTTTTTCAAACCATTTGACCAAGTAATTTGAGAGATATGGTCAAAATACTAGAGCATGATAAAACTGTCACTCCTTTGGTAACTTTATTTGTTGCTCAATTTGATCCCAATTATGAGAGGATTTTTATCTCATGCTTGTCAACAATATTGTAGATATTATGATCAAATTTCTACAGGTCCAAGAATCATCTTAATCTCATTTGCAACGCCAAGTTTATTCTTGTTTTATCGAACCAGTAAAAAATAGTAAAAACTTGTAATTACACAACAACTTATATTTTATACAATTTATTATAAAACATATAATATTTAAACATTTAATAAAACAAAAACTATATAATTATATTATAAAACATTTAATTAATGTACAATTTTTATGTTTATCAGCTTCTCTCAGAAGTATTCTCCATAGCAGTAGCAGAAGATGAACTCGGGGCAACTGTAGCAGTAGAGTTAACAGTAGCTGCGAGAGCTTTGGTTGGTGGAATTGCTAAAGGCTCTTCTCCACTTCAAACTTCAAGTTCAAACTCATATGCTTTCAGATCTGAGAACAAGTCATGCAGTTCTAACTTGTTTAGATCCTTGGAAGCTCTCATTGCCATCGTTTTGACGTCCCATTCTCTGGGTAGGGCTCTCATTATCTTTAATGCAACTTCCCTGTTGCCAAAATCTTTTCCAAGAGCTGAGGGTTCATTTACAAGGCTGCTAAAGCGTTCATCAAACTCATTCATTGTTTCTCCAGCCTTCAACTTCATATTCTCAAACTTCTGCATGGCTACGGAAAGTTTGTTTTCCTTAGTTTCTTCGTTTCCTTCCCAGATCTGAATCAATTTTTCCCAGATTTTCTTGGCAGTAAGACACATCTTGATTTTGCTAAAGGTATTTTTGTCGAGTGTCTTGTACAGAATGTCCTTTGCAACGTTGTCAAGATTGGCTTTCTTCTTGTCCTCACTTGTCCATTCATATCTTGGTTTTTCCAGCATCTGAGGTGCGCCTTCAGTAATAGCAACAGCTGGATTTGGCTTTAAGATCTTTAACGGACTATTTGTGATGACATACCACATGTCATCATCTTGAGCTGCAAGATGGGCTTGCATTCTGATTTTCCAGTCGTCAAAGTCTTCTTTTGAGAACGTTGGAATTTTGCTGAAGTGAGCCATGTCTGTTAAATATTTTTCAGAACAAGAATAACTAGCTCTGATACCACTTGTTGAGGATCGGATTGAGTTTAGAAGGGGGGGTTGAATAAACTCAATGGCAAACTTAATCGATTTTTCAGAATGATGTGCTAGAGTCCTGTTAGAGATACTAACAGATTCTGGTTCAAGTTTAAAGACTAGCAGATCACAAGATAATGTGCGGAAACGATCTGTTGGTTAGTGGGTGAAAAATAGTGAAACAGAAAAGCAGTAGATGGCACAAGGTTTGTTTCTGGAAGTTCGAAGATGAATCTTCTACGTCTCCCCTTCTTCTGTTTCTAGAAGGTATCACTAAAAGACTTTGGTGAATACAGTACAACAATTGTACACACCCACTTCAACAGGACTTACCCTTCGCCTACTGAAACTCTTAGTTTTACAACTCAACTACTTGAAAGATCTTAAGTTCTGGAAAGAACTCTTTTCCAGTTACAAATTCTTCTATTAATGAAGTGAATAGCTTAAGAAGAGATAAAGAAAATAGCTAGCACAAAATGATCTCAAAGATCAAGTGTATGCAATGAAGCGTGTGCTGTTTTTTCAGTGTTGAGCTTTTGAGATAACTGAGAGTTCTAGCGATGCTCGAATGATATTCTTTGATTGAGATTTGTTCACTGCATATTTCTTGAAAAGTGCTTCGTCTTCATATATAGGCTTAAACCAACGTTAAAATCTGAACGGCTCTTTTGACTTTTCAGTGATTCAGCTTTATTGTTGAAAATGGACCCTGCAGAATACATTAAAGCAATCAGTCTCAGTTCATACCAAAAATAGTAAGTTGTCTTAAATGATCCCGTACAACATTTAATGGCATTTAAATGAAGCAATAAATGCTAGTATCACGTTAATAAATTAACGGTAATATTTAAAGACTTGAGATACGCAACAATCTGCTAGTGTCTATTTCGGGTTTTCGGTTTTAGCTAAGAAGTCATTTGTTAATTAGATTAAGCAGTACTTGATAAGTTCTGCTACTGGTTTTAGAGCGGTACAAGTGCTTCTGGTTTTCTACTTATTTACATCTACTGGTTTTGTACTAGCATCTCCACAACAAAATTCAGTCTAACATTTGAAATCCTTGAGAAAATATCTACAACTTTGCTGAATACATGATTGCCTAAAAAGTTCATTAAGATGATCAAATTGTGCAAATATCAAAAGTAGGACATATTTACTTTTACTATGACCAGCATATAGTAAAAAAAATCATAACTATTTCAATATTTATCCAAATGAGGTGAACCAAAAGGCCAAAGTCATCTACAGACAATTCTCCACGTGTTTGCTGTTTTGAGCAGAGTCAAATTCGGTGATTAAAGTCGTTAAACAAAGCATTGAAAGAAGGGACATGAAATTGAAGTTGGAGGAGACAAAGACTACTATTACAACTACATGGCATTAATAAAATTTTTGATCCTTTCTCTCATTTGGCCTCTAAATAGAGGCCTTGTGCTAGCTTGAGAATCATTCTATCCCATTGTAAAATATAGTGTGAGTGTGTATAAAAGTTCTAAGTTCCAATATATTTTTCATTTTCTCAATTATGAGTGATGATTTTAGTGTTGATCAAAAGTAAGCTCATGGAAAGCTAAATCTATTATGTTAAGATGAAAAGGATGAATTCTTGGTGAAGTAAAATTGTTTATATTTTGTATATTCTTTCTTTATTTCTTTTCATTTTCATAATTTCTTTTTATTGTAGGTATAAAAATGAATTATTTGTTATTATTAATTTATATCAAATGCTTGATACCATTGAAATGGTTAGATTTGTTGTTTAATTTTTATACAATAAATATTTCATCAATTATTATTGTTATATTATACATTGGAATACAAACTGAATCTGATACGTGGCATTGTTTTACCAAATGTTTCTTTAGTGGCTTTCGCACACATGGAGATTATTGGTTTCCATCCTATATACCATATTCAAATTATTGAATTAATAAAAGCAGGTATTTAATTGCAAGAATAAGAATGAATATAAAGTTCATCTATGGCAATTTTACAAAACATAAAAGGAATTACAAAAGATATACCAGAGAAATTAAACAACAGAGGATTTACTAAGGACAATTTCGGAAACATAAATTCATAAAAATCACCCATAAATGCCTTAAACGCCATCTCTCGGCTAAACAGCCTGAAGGGCTACAACATGAATTTATGCTGCCTAATTCACCTCAAACCTTGTGTTTACTATTTCCTGGTTCATCTTAAACCTTATGTTCAACCATTAACCATTATATTACATCAAATTCCAAAATTTAAATAAATCTTTTATCATTTCAATTTAATTCCAAGTTACAAATACATATAGATCATGGTTAGTAATGGGATGATTTAACATAAATATTTTATCCTGTCATTCAGGCTAATATATCAAAGTATAAAATTTAAAACTGTAAATAAAAACAGAAAATAAAACAGTAAACTTACAGAATTGTAACCAGAAGAAGAAACTTTTATACAAAAGGTTGAAGCTTTTATTAAGAAGAGTTGTTTACAAGAGAGGAATAGAGGGGAGCAAACTCGACCGTGTCCTTCTAAAACACAGAATAATTCTATTAATAGATGGAAGTGCCAGACATGAAACCCCGGACTCCAACTAGAAAAATAAACAGTAAAATGCTTTATTAAAGCAAACAGTAACATGGTTACAAAGTCAAAAAATAAATAGTGATATGCCACCTACTTTGTCAAAAAGTAAATAGTGATATGCCACCCACTTTTGTCATGAGATCATGCCACGATGTGAGATTCCACCTTTGATGTGATATGTCACCATCCACTAGTTGATCATGCAACGTTATGATTAAAGATGAATATCCTAATCATCTTTAATATTCTCTTTTATAGAATTTTTGAGATTTTCAAAAATATCATTAATTTGAGAAAGTTGAGGAATATCATCCTCTGGATCTTGAGCATCATGCATCTGCATTAGATGAATAAATTGATTGTCACTGGATTCAGACGCCATAGATTTGTCCAATTTTGAGTCTGAACATCCAATATTCTGATTAAGATCCTTCTTCATTTCTTCAATATAAACCTCAATCATTTTTTCTTTTGAATAAATCTCAGCATATTTCTGAGTGAGGATTTTAAAGGGACTCATAGAGGCTTTTTCCTTTTCTTGTCGATTAATGAAGTATTTCTGGTATGAAGAAATTTTTTCTTCCATTTGATGAAGAGTTTCTGAGCCATAAAGTTGTCCAGTTGCTGTATCTTCTCTTAAAAGTTTATCCCAAAATTTAGTAGAGCTAACTCTCCATAGGCAAGAGATACCTTAATCAGCATAACCAAATTCTGGCTGCCATCTCCAGATCCATGGAATTCCAAATTCCATAAAAAACAGACATAAAGTCTTGCCGTCAATCCAATGTTCAGAGAATGATTTTTTAATAATTGGAAAAACATTTAACCAAGTATTCATTG
Source organism: Primulina huaijiensis (assembly GCF_012295235.1). Classification (NCBI taxonomy): domain Eukaryota; kingdom Viridiplantae; phylum Streptophyta; class Magnoliopsida; order Lamiales; family Gesneriaceae; genus Primulina; species Primulina huaijiensis. Next base: position 6,982,147 of record NC_133311.1, read on the forward strand.
GTTTTATAAAAACCTCAGGCAAATTTTTTGCTAATGGACTAAAAATCTTCCACCATATAAAGAACCAATTTGGAACAGGATAATGAAAAACATTTTCATAGATTTTCAGAAACCATGTATGTTTCTTTTTCTCATTGTCATAGAATAGAGTTTTATTAAAACTCTCCACATAATCCAAAAATTATATTTGAAACTCATTTTATGAGTATCAGAATAAAATTCTTTTTCAACAAAGGAGATATACCCCATTCTCCAATAGATATTATCTTTTTAATAATGAACTTAGAGAAGTTATAACTTCTTTTTTATTGAGTAATACTGAAAAAGTGAGTTATATCAACAATTTTTGTTGATAAAAGAAGATTTTCATAAAATCTTCTTTGTTTATAAGAACAAAATACATATGATATATTTGTTAAATATCTTTCCATGATAGTCCACGGAGTGTTTTCCCATTGAATATCTTTTTCTTCTATAAGAATAATTAATTCACGATGTTTTGTCTCTGTATATAGAGCTGAATCATTATCATCTTCTTTTATGATATTAGCATATGATGCTGAAGATTGAGAATCTGTATTAGTTTTCTACTTTTGTTTCAAAAATTCTTGAAACTCATTGTATAACTCATTATTTTGCTCAGTATTACTGGCTGATGAACTAGATAATTTCTGGGCTATTAGCCTCTGCTTGCCATGCTGTGATACTATATTAAGGGGTTTTCCCCTACCACCTCGCCCTCTATAAGAGGACTCTCCTCTTATAAAGACATTAAGATAAATATGTAAATAAAGACATTAAGATAAATATTCACGAGTTAAAAAATCAGGTAAGTGATTATCTTCACCTTTCTTATAAATGATTATAAAATCAAAAGGGGCTAAATGTAAGGCCCGAGATTTGATTTCGGTGATTTGAGATTAATTATCGAAATGAAAGAAAAACATGAAGTGTGTGTATCGGGCAGAGACTTGCGCGCACATGCACGACAGAGAGGCGCGCATATGCACAGAAGCCTGATGTGCGGGACAGAACATCTCGCGCATATGCGTAAGGAGGGCAGTAGCCAAGAAGAAGGAACAGGAGTTTCTCGCGCACATGCGCGGAGTGAGGGCACGCATATGCGCGAGCGGCAGAGTTGCTCAGCGCAGAGACCCGTAGGTCTCGAGCATATGCGCCAATAGAGGTCGCGCATATGCGCGAGACATGCAGATTGAAGAGAAGCCACGTTTCCTTAGCATGTAACTTGATATATATATGTGTGTGTCATCTTCATTCCAGCTCGAGAATTGATGAATAAAAGGGAAAACTTCAGGGAAAAGCTTTCAGTTTTTTTTTGAGCTTTAAATAGTGATTTGACAAGATCCGTTTATCAGAATTGAATCCGAACACATATAAAATTCATATATGATGTTCTTGACATAGTAAACATCGTAGAATCGAAACCGGACTGAAGAATAGATACCGTATGGAATTATTATGATTTTCGGACGGAATTGACTGAGATTTGATATCAGATTTGTATCATTACTGATTACGAATTGAGATTTGATTATTATTATGTGTTCTGGATTTACTGATCAATATATAATTGAAGTCAGATCGAAGAACAGACTGTGTATGTAATTGTTATGATTTTCTGAATTGATATGATCGAGATTGTACAGATTTGCGATATGATCTGTTATTATTGAAGATTATTATTCGTATTAATATCGATTATGAGTTGTAATATTGTATATGTGATGTTGAGATTGACGGGTTTATCAAGACTGGATTGTTATGCCGTCGAAACATCAGTAGATTGATATTGATCAGATTCAGTAGTGATTCAGATTGTACTGTTATGTAGTGACATTGATCAGATTGTGTATTGATTTGAGTATTGATCTGAACACGTATTGGATACTGTATTTCTTGATACGTCATTTCAGATTGAGTGACATTGATAGCTTCGACTTCGAGACTCCGACTCTATCAGATCGTCAAGAAGAAAGGTATAAATTTATGTTGATGCGGGATTGCACAACTCGAGTCCGATTGACTTGAGTTTCCCAAAATCACATACTTTACTTTATTGCATTGATATTTGCAATTAAATGAGATTGATTTCTGTATTGAGTCATAAGCGGATACGCCTAATTGTAAATGAGTAATCTTGTGACAGTAGTGCCGGATAGTGATGGAATCGTCACTGGCACATTGCACATTGTCACAGGATAGGATATTGGTAAAAATACCAAATTCTGTGACGGATCGATCAAGACACCGGATGTTTGGTCATATCGAAGTGGATAGAATTGGAGTTTCTTCTATTACTGATGTTCGACATGGAAAGGGCCAAAGTCCGTGAATAAGAACATACCACCGCCCCGATCGGGAGTGTAGGTGGGTGTATGTTCTTGTTCCGATCGGGATCCCTAGATTAGGACTAGTCGAGTCAGAGTCTATGAGTCACTGAGGGTGATTCAGAGTTTGCGTTGATAAATGTGTCGGATTTGATACATGTTATATTCAGAGTTTATATTGATTCATGTTTCTGATTTTGATACATGTTATGAATGTTTATTTCATGATTTATACTGGGAATGTAATTCTCACCGGAGTTATCCGACTGTTGTCTTGTTTGTATGTGTGCTTGACAACAGGTGGTACAGAATCAAGATCAGGAAGAGGATGAGAGAGTATAGTTAGCGTGGAGATCTGGGCCCAGAAGCAGAGTAGGATTCAGCCCTTGATGTATAGATGCTGAACCTAGTTGAGATAGATATCTGTAGTACATATGTTGTACTTTTATACTGATATGTATATTAACTAGATTACATTACGTTTCCGCATTCATAATTTAAAAAGAAAATTTTTAGTCCTACTTTTCTTAATTGTTATTTGACGTTAATAATGATTAAGACATGGATTGGCGTCCGGGTCCCCACACTAAATGAGCCTACCATCTTGCAAACATTTGTTTAGACACATCATGTTTAAATCTTTATTAAACATAAATTTTGCAGATTTGCAATCAGTTTTTATAATAAACTTTTGATTATATAAATCATCTTAAAATTTTAAAATACATTTAACAATAGCTAATATTTCTTTTGCCACTGTAGAATAATTTTTCTGGGCATTATTCTATTTCCCAGAATAAAATCTAATAAGATATTATTGTTTAGTTTGGGGATCTTTTTGTTTCAAAATTCCACCAAAACCTATATCAGAATTATCTGTTTCTACAATTTTATCCCATAAAGGATTCGCTAACATTAAACAAGGAAGATTTTTAACTTTTTCTTTAATATTCTGAACAGCTTTAGTATGCTTATCTGTCCAAGGTAAAGGATTTTTCTTTAATAAATCATATAAGATAGCAGAATCTTGAGTTAAATTTTTAATATAAGGAGAAATATAATTTAAACTTCCTAAAAATCTTTGTAACTGAGTTTTATTAGTTATAATATCAGGGAATTTAGAACCAAATTCTATATTTCTTTGAATAGGAATAATTTTTTTTTTTCAATATTATGGCCTAAAAATCTAATATTAGTCTGAAATAAAATCATTTTAGATTTTGAAATAACAAGACCATTTTTTATTACAATATATTTAAACATTTATAAATGTTTAAAATGAATTTCAATATCATTAGAAAAAACCAAAATATCATCAATATAAACAATTATAAAATTGCTATATTGATAAAAAAAAATATCATTCATGATTTGTTGAAATTCTGAAGGAGCATTTTTAAGTCCAAATGTCATTACTGTCCATTCATAATGTCCTATAGGAACATTAAAAGCAGTTTTATATCTATCAAATTTTTGTATTTGAATCTGCCAAAATCCTGATTTTAAATCAAATTTAGAAAATATGATTGCATTAACTAGTCTATCTAATAAATCTTTTTTATTAGGAATAGGATGCCTAATCCATTTTAAAACCTTATTTAAGGGTTTATAGTTTATTACTAATCTAGGTACTCCTCTTTCCTGCTCAGAATGTTTATTTACATAGAAAGCAGTACAAGACCAAGGAAATTGAGAAGGTGTTATTAGACATTTTTCTAATAAAGAATGAATTTCTTTTTTACATAATTCTAAATATTCAGAATTCATTTGACAAGGACGAGACTTTGTAGGAATATTTATTTCCTTAAAATCTTCTTCATATGGAAGAGATATTATATGTTTCTTTCTATTCCAAAAAGCATTTGGAAGATCATTACATATTTCTAATGAAAATTTATTATAAATAATTGAATTTTTTCTTGTAATTTTGGATTTTTTTATTTATCATCTATAGTTAATATTTTAACTTTTTCTTTTAAAAAATTGATCTGAAAAGTTTTTCTATCAATATTTTCTTGTAATTAATTAAGAATTCTATGAACAGATTTAGTTATAAACTTAAAAGAAATAGGATTACCTTGATAGGTTCCTGTAATACATGTTTCATCAACATGTTTTAAAGGATATATTAGATAAATAAAAGGTAAACCAAGTATTAATTGGCTAGAAATATCTTTTTCTAATAAAAAACTGGTTTGAATACAGATTTTATCTTTGCAAATATATGTTTTTGGTAATTTATAATTTATTTCTAAAGGTTCTCCTCCAGCATGAGAGAGAGAATGTGTAGTTTTATTAAAATACTTAGTAGGAATTAATCCTTGCTGTATTACATTTAAATCTGCACCACTATCTATCATGGCAATAAAATTCTTTTTATAAAAATTATCTATTAATAAAGTAATATTAGTATACCATTTTTGAGATGTGATCATACTTAAAACAGATAAATGATTATTATCAGAAAATGAAATATTTTGACTACTGTCATTTTCTTCTTTATTATTTTCAATAACTGAGATACGATAACTTAGATGATTTTTATTATGATGTAAAATTTTTATTTGTTCTTTAAGATTATTAATCTCTGTAACTAAATCTTGTATAGTAACAGGATTTTGTTTATTATATTTTTGTTGTAAAAGATATTTTACTTCTTTCATAGTATAAGATTGTTCTTGTTTAACAAGAATGTTATTGTTACTACTTGTTGAAGCAGTATTTTCCATTTGATCAATAATTATTGAATTTAATATTGGATCTTTAATCATTTTAAGGAATTCTAAAATATTATTGTTAGCTAAAACATTTAAATTTAAATCCTGAAATTGTGACATAAGTTTATAAAACTCATCATTTTTATTATCAGTATCACTTAAATGATTGATACAAGATTCTCCTTGTATATAATTATCACATTCTATATCAGAATTAAAAGATTTATTTTCTATTATATCTTTCGAATTATAAAATTTTGAACTAAATTCTAAGCTATTCTCAGATTCACTATCTGAATTCTGATTAGAATCCATTATTATTTTATTGATTTTATCTTTAAGATTTTCATCTATGTCTAAATTATTAATTTTGTTTTTAGCCCAACATTAATTAGCATAATGATCTGACTTTTTACATTTTCTACAAATAATTAGTTTATTTTTAGCTTTATAATTTTCAGCTTTCCGTAATTCACGGCTTTCTTTTCTTTTCTTATTTCTATATTTTTGTCTATCAGACAAATGTATTTTCTTCCTATAAGGTCTTTCGTCTTTATCTTTTATTTTCTTCTTACCTTTATTAGGTAGGTCCATACCAAATTGATCACAAAATTTACCTAATTGTTTTCTCTCAAGTAAATTCTGTCTTTTAATTTGATTATTTAATTTTAATTCATTATAGAGAGCTAAACCCTCTTGAATACAAATACTTATTAATTTTCCATGAGTATAATTTTCATAAGGAATATTTATATCTTCCTTTCTTAATACTTTTCTGATCCTTTCTGCAAATAAGAAAGGTAAACCATCTATGAATTTGGCTTTCCAAAAACTATTATTACATTCTGGTATCTCATAAATACGAGATAAAAAGTATCTTTATATCGTCTAAAATCAGTAAGTGTTTTACATTTTAGATTACTTAATAAAGTACGAATTTGTTCACTATTATCAGTGAATTTACTAGTAAAATGTCAATCATAGTCATTATTAATGAGTAGACTGTATTCTCTAATTAAATATTATCTTCAATTTTTATCGAATTTAAAATCTCATCTTTATGGGAGTAATGTAAATAATTATCCCACCAACTTTTAAGTCGACCAGTAAATCCTGCTATTATCATTTTAGCAATATTTTTATCATTATTTCCTGATGTTTTACATACAGTACTATACATAAGCATTCTGTGAGCAGTATTATAAATATGCTTATCACTAAAACCATCAATATTCCATTCATAAATACTTTTCTCATTATAACTATTAGAAAATATGTATTCTTGTTCTTCTATAAGAACATCCATGGGAGTTGGTCTATCATAATAATATTTATTTTGGGTAGGTCTATCTACCCATTTAATTTTATTAACTTTTTCTTCAGAAATATTATTATTTTCAAACTCTTCATTAAGAGTATGTATACTAAGATTTTTAAATTTTTCTTCTAATAATTTTTCTATATCAGAAACAGAAGACTTAAATTTAAAATCTTTAATATCTGGAGGGGATTGAATAGAAGAACTGCCAATAGAAACAATATTAGTTTTTGGTTCTTGTATATGAAGATCTGGTTTAATTTGATTAATAGCTATGATTATCTTATCTATTCTATTTTTTAGAGAATTTATTTCTTCTCCTATTATGGTTAAATATAAATTTGTATGATTTTGGTTTTCAATTATCTGATTAATATGTTTAACAGTTATCTGTAACATATCATTTTCAAATTGTTTTTAAAAAGCAGTAAAATTTAAAACTTTATTATTTTTTTCTATAAGAAAAGGTTGTTGAGGAGGATAAACCGATTTTTGAATCAATCCAGAAGAAAGTTTATAATTTTTTTCTAGAACAGAAATATAATCAATAATAAAAGTTTTAAAAAACCAAGAAACAAAATGTATTAATTTGTTTTGATTTTCACAGAATTTATAAAATTCTGAAACAATATATTTAAATTCTTCTTCAGAGAAACTTTTAAAATATCAATCTCTGAAATATTCCCATTTGGGTAGATAAAATTCTGAATTGATCTTCGCTCTAGCACGAGATCTTTTAGTAAAATCAATTTTTGTTTTACTATCCATTAAATAGTAAAATTCATTACTGAAACAGTATCAGTTTCTTTAACTTTTTGAAAGTTACTTTGATGAACAATATTATTTTGATTAATAATTAAATCTTCTACTGTATCTTGTATAGAAGATTCTTCTTCTCGTATCGGAGAAGTAGAGGCTCTAGAAGTCTGTGTAATATCTACCATATAATCTAGAGGTGAAATAAAAGAATGACTAGATCTTGATCTAGCATAAACAGAAGAGGGTAATAATCTTCTTTGTTTATTATTAAACTGTATTTGAACAGATCCTTCATTATTTTGAATAACTTGCTATAAATCTCTATTTATTATAGGATTTCTAAGAAAAGCTTTTTCAATTATCCAATTTTCTGGAAATTCTATTTCTTCCCATTTTATCGATCTACGAGTTGTAATATTAGATCTGTTAAAATTAGTTTCTATTAGAATAGTTTCATTTAATTTCTTATCAATTCTTTTACACATAGGATTTAGTCTAAATAATGGTTTATAATAAATACGATAACAGATACATATAACTTCTGTACCAGGAGTATAATTATAACCATGAGTTTTAACATTTAATGTTAAAGAATCTAATATATTAATATCAGACAGAGATAAAGATAAATTTGGATAAACATCAAAATATACTGGACCATGAGCCAGATTAGATTGAATTATTCCCATAAGGGATTGTTTCCAATTTAAATTTCTACCATCTCTTAAAGCTGCTATGAAACTTTCTGGTAAACCTTCTAAGGTTAAAGGTCTGAAAGTAATTTGTATTAAACCTATATGAATAAATCTGTAATTTTTTCTATAAGGTAAAATATCTTTATTATTCAATAGTTTAATAATCATTTCTTCATTATGAAGTGTTACTGATGATTCTGTAGTTCTAACTACCTTTTTGAAACAAATTTTCTCAAATGTTCTTAATTTATAGATCATTTTAGATTCTATTTTAGGAATAGTCTATTTATTTAATAAATCTAAATTCTCAGGTAAATCATATTCTTCATTTAAACTGTTTTGAACAGTTTCTTTCATACTGAAAATATTCATTTGAATAAACAGTGTTAAATCATCAACCAAAACTATTTTCATGGCTCTGATACCATCTGAGGCTTGGAATACAAACTGAATCTGATACGTGGCATTGTTTTACTAAATGTTTCCTTAGTGGCTTTCGCACACATAGAGATTATTGATTTCCAGCCTATATATCATATTCAAATTATTGAACTAATAAAAGGAGGTATTTAATTTCCAGAATAAGAATGAATATAAGGTTCATCTATGGCAATTTTACAAAACATAAAAGGAATTATAAAAGATATACCAGAGAAATTAAACAGCAGAGGATTTACTAAGGACAATTTCGGAAACATAAATTCATAAAATTCACCCATAAATGCCTTAAACGCCATCTCTCGGCTAAACAGGCTGAAGGGTTACAACATGAATTTATGCTGCCTAATTCACCTCAAACCTTGTGTTTACTATTTCCTTTGTTTTACTTTTAGTTAAAAAATATTACATAAACCAAGAATAAATCCTCGAGCCTTGACAAAATTTATAATTTGTAAACTTCATTCTTGCATTTGGTAATCTATAAATTAATAAATTTAAACTTAAAATAACCTCTCTGTGGATCGATCTCGTACTTAACAAATATATTACTTGCAGACAACCTACACTTGGGTGAATTATAATTTAAGCAGTAGCACTTTCCTTCTTTTCGGTGTGTCTTTCCAGAGCCTACACGGACCCAGAGCCTGACCTGGGCACGGGGTCCGTGTACCTCCTGTTTGGGAATAGTTTAGGCTTCCCTTTGAGATTTGTTTTTGGGTTCTATGCCATGGTTTAATACGATTATTAAACGAGATCAAGTCCCGAGTGATTTAGAATGTCATAAACTATTTATTTTATTCGGTGGTGAGAGCGAGCTACCTACGTCTAAGTTATGCAAAATAAGTGTTTGAACTCATGTTAGTATGTACAGCAGTGACTCCAAGCGGGATACAAAGAATCCCTCAACGCCAAGTAAGTAAGTTCGACATGCAAAGAAAATACTTTTAAGTTTTTGAGGTATGCTAAATGTCTTTTGACCAAATTATGTATGGGATTGGAAAGCGGTAAAGTATGACCAGGGACCAATCCACCCCGTTAAATTATGAACTGGTTTAGATCAGGATTGGAAAGCGATAAAGTATGACCAGGGACCAGTCCACCCATTAAATTATGAATGGGGATCTCATGTATGTGGCAGTGGATCTTCCCTGTCAGCCCAGTACTGTGGTTTAGTCTGATCAGGCATATTTATGTATGGGTCACTTGCTTTGAAACATGCCTCTATGCAAAATGATGTTATGTATGCTCAAGTATATATGAAGTAAGCATGTTTAAGAAAAGTTTTATGTCGATGGCACGTCTATGTATGTATGTACGTATGTTCAAGCTTATGTATAAATGTTAAAGTTCAAGTATGTACGTTCTATTTTAAAGTTGCATGTGATTTTATTACGTATTACTCGTTATTCACAGTTTATACATGTTGAGTCTTTAGACTCACTAGACTTGATCAGTGCAGGTGAGGATGAGTTTGAGGAGACGAGAGGTGGGGATCAGTGAGCTGTCTTGGACTGAGCGGGAGGCTAAACCCTAGGACCGCCATGTTTTAAGTTTTTATGAATGTTCAAAATACTTTGATTTATGTTACTGGTTGTGATATTTTAAACAAATATTTTTGGCAAACTTTACTTTGAGATCTTTTTGCAACTATTTTGGGATGAACAGTTTGTTTCATCAAATTTTGAAGGTTCACGATTTATTTATGAAAATTTTTATTTTTCCACAAATTTTTAAGTTGTTAAAAGTACGGTACCTTACAAGGATCCCCTTAAATCCCAACAAATAATTTAAGTTAGATACTCGAATTCATAGTAAAAGTGAACAAACCAAGGTTTAAACGATAAATACTAAATAAGAAATACTAGATTTGACGAAAAACGCGAAGAACGATGCCCGGAAATCTCGAAATCCTCAATCCAAGCACTTGCTCCAAGCTTTTCTCTCCTCCTTAGACTCATTGGCTGCTGAATGATGATAATTTCCGTGCCTCTCCCCTTCCATATCCTTTCCCATTCAGAAATAAGGGAAGAAATCGGCCAAAAATCTTTCCAAAGTTACAAACGCGCCCGAGCGGACATAAGTTTCCGCCCGGGCGGATGGCCTTCGCAGATCTTGTTTTAATTTTTTATTCGACGTGCCCGGGAGGATGACTCTCGCAAAAATTCTTTTTCTCAGACCTTGCAGGCGCCCGGGCGGATAGCTCTCAACTTTTTCCCATTATTTTCAGTTTATTCACGAACTACCTGCATTTTCAACCAAGAGCATCATGAGCAACAAGAAAACGTAAATTATGCCAAAATAACACAAAATGCATGCAATCTAAACGATAAATTCAACACACTGGGACATCACATGATATGAAAAACACGTAGAATCCACCTATATTAGCTAAATTCGTTCTAATGAGGAAAGTCCAAGTGTCTTAGGCCTCAACTATATTGTAATTGAGAATAAAATAGCTTAAGCATGTAATTGATGCTAGAAGTGTTTATTATATAGGTAGAAGATTGATATTTTATAACTTGGGTTTTATGGATTAACACTACTCGAAATTAAAATTTGAAACAATTTGATATTTGGGATGCACTTATAAATAGTTAAGTTATGTTAGTATGGTGACGTAAGATAAAGATTCGATTCAAAGATCTTAGGATAATATTATTATGGGGTTGAGATAAGGTTTAACTATTAAGAGTATTACTTAGGATAGAAGTCGATTAGTAAATTTTGGTGCTAAGATCTCTTAAGTCGAACTGCATAAATGCTAATATTTGGATCTAAAACCGTAGCATACCTTGAGTTCAATAAAATCTAAGAAAAGATGTTTTTTGGGATTTTAATGTGGAACTATAATAGGTCGATGAACATCATGAGTATAGTATAAGAAAAGTAATGTGCAATAAGTTTGGATCTCCATTTCTAGTACTAGGAATTGCAAGAAAAGTCAAAAATTTGAGGTCATAGTAAAATATAACTAAGTCACCATAGGTCGTTTTAAATTGCGATTCGCAAACGAGGATGTTGAAGGCAAATTTAATTAGGATCGAGGAGATATAAGGACAACCTAACACTTATTTTAAGAAAGTGGCGCAGCAGAAGTGTGGATTATTGAGATACTAAAATTAATAGTCTAAACTTTTTGATTATCGAAGATAAGCGAACTTCGGGGACGAAATTCAATTTAAGGGGGATAGATTGTAACGTCCCAAAATTTTAAAGTCCACGTGAACCACATGTATGCAAGTTATCAAATTTTTTTAGGTATTTTAACTAACTATTTTTAATGCATTAAATGCATGATTATGACATGAATATGTGTTTTAATTCTTGGTTCATTAAAATTGCACGATATAGGACTTTTAGCAGTATTTCACACTCGAACGAGGAACGGAGACCGGGGATAATTAAGGAAAAATATTTTTATTAAATAATTATTTTTAATTATTTAATATATGGTGTAAATAAGGGTGATTTTCGAATATTGACCTTGTTAAGGTATTTTTACCCATCGAGTAATATTTTAAATCGGTGCGTAAATTTTAGCAATTCGGAGGACTTTTTAAAGGTTCGGACAATATTTTCCAAAACGTACCAAAAAAAATATTTTTCGGGAGTATTTTTGGACTTGATTAGACTATTTTATTGCATAATGGGCCCACAATCTTTTTTAATCTCACTATTTTAATTAAGGGCCCATTAGCATTAATTAGTATAATTAAACCCTACATCCAAACCCTAAACCTACATCCAATCATTCGACCACCCCTCCCCAACATTCAACAGCTCAATTTCGAATTCCTGCAGTTCTTTTCCTTAGTTTTTCTCAAAGTTCTTCAAAGGGTTTCTTCCTCGTCTCTCTGGTGAAAGTTCTATGCGTATATCTCTAAGGTTTCGAGTGCAATAACACAAAGGCACGCCTATATCTTGTTTTTCTCATCATTCACATCAATATATGTTGGTTTGTATGTTTTTTCATGAGAAAATCTTAGTCGTATCATGTTGTGTACGTTTTAATCGATTTTGACATGAAATATGCCTATACTTTTTATGTAAATCATGTTTTCATGGTTCTTGTGCAATGGACTGCTAGGGCTAGGTGTTAAATGGTTGTACACATCAAGGTCTAAGGCTTCAAGGTGCTGGAGTCGAGGTGTGATCGAGTTTGGTTGAGGGATGATCGGGTCTAGGGCACAGGTTGATGCATGGGCTAGATCGGGCAATGGGAAGGGAACCGGCTGTAGAGGAGTCGATCCAACCCACGGTGCAGACCCTAAGGGGTCTGAGACGTGGTACAGGAGGGCTCAACCATGGCTGGTCACGCTCTAGTAGTCGATCGTAGAGCAAGGGGCGAGTAGGGTAGGGTGTTGGCCTGTTTTTCGGGTGAATCACGTAGGGCTGAATGCATGGACAATAAGCTTGAGTAGGGCTGGTCCAGGAAAGAGTCCTCGGCCTGATCTTGGTCCTAGGTAACAATGGTTCAAGGCTGGTTCGGGTTGGTTAGGTCTAGGATCGAAAAGTTGAAGGTTTAGTGCACTAGGGTTTTCGGTGCATGTGTGCAGAAAATTCCAGCAAGTGGCAGTGGGTTTTAAGGGATTCAAAACGATTGGAATTGAGTTTTTTAGGGGCTGGTAGGGTGTGAATAAGTTGTGGTTAAAATTTGGGAAAGTTTGGTTAAGTTTCGGGTTGATTTGGGCTAAAACCGGGACCCAGGTCCAAGTTTTAAAACGAATCGTAAAAGTTACGGAACGAGCTCGAAGTTACGTCTAAGAAATGATTATATTATTTTTTGAGATGTTTTAATAAGTTTGGTTGGCTTCGGGTCGAAATTTTGAGGTGTAAGGGTAAAATGGTCAATTAGGGTTTCCAAGAGCAAAATGATCATTTTGCACCCGGATCGAGTTAGCGGTCCTAGCATCGCCCTGAACACTAAAATTACATGTTTAAAATGTATATGGTATTATGAAAATGAATAATGTATATGATATTATGAAAATGAATTTTTATGAAAATACGAAAAATATGTTGCATGCTTGGTTTGAAGAAAATTTACCTATATGCATGATTTTTATAAGTGATGAAAACGATTACATGTTTTGTAGGAAGGGAGTTGGTTGTGGCTAATACAGATACGAACATGTAAGGCAATGCTCAGTGGATGGGTAAAACTGCCGCTGATGTCCCCGCCGTCGGGTACCGCTGTTATACATAGATGGATCCATCGATTAGAGCTGATACGAAAGTCACAACTAATGATCTGAATTCAAATAAAAAAAATGAACACGTATATGCTGATATTATGAGATATGTTATGGACGCTTTATGCTTTAACACGCTAAGTTTAAGTTCATGTTTTTAAGATCATGAAATTTATGTTAATGACAATGCTTTTCACTTTGCATGTTATGTATATGTACTTGTTACGACGATTCAAGCGTGTTGAGTCTATAGACTCACTAGGTGTGAATGATGCAGGTGAGCATATTGATATGAAGACTGGAGGCGCCGAATACTGAGTAGGTGGGGCTGGATGTACGCACGCTAACCCGTGGACCATATTTTCCGCACATTATGTTTATGAGTTAGGAGTTTCCATGGACATATTTTTATACTTTTTCGCTTTTTATGGTGATGGTTTGACATGACTTTGCATGTTTCATATTTGAATTATTTTAAACGACAGTCTAAGGTTTGATGATTTGACATTTTTTTAGCTGTAGTATTTTTATCAGTAGTCAAATACTTTTATTTTAAAATGTGTGAATGACAGATGTTATTGCATGCATGCATTTAAATGTATTTTTGAGAATCAGTACAAAAATTTTTTTTATTAGTAGGTGTTTCATGTTCACCTTTTATGTCTAGCAACTCATGACTTCTTCTAAACATCTTATGACACTTAACATCATAAAATTCAATTTCTTTTTCTTATAATACAGGTAGGAGGAAACATGAGAAAATAAGAGTTCCTTAAGGATTTTGTTGGAATGCTCATCTTGATATATGTTTATCTCCATATGTTCCATCACGTGATGAACGAATCCTCCAACTAATTATCCTTGTTCCTTAGAGTTGTGTGATAGTCCCTCGGGTGAAACCCATGTTTCATTTCCAGAAACATAAATGTATATATATGAAAAATCAGAAACCAAATACTCTTAAGTGTCAAACATTGTGTTCCAATCTTTGTTAGGGCATGCTAAGCACAAAATCGAGCTAAGTATGTGAAATCTTGCTTCTAAAAACAAGCGATGTCAATCCTGAATTGGTCGTTAGTTCTAACTCTTTCGATAAGCCACAAAAACCAGGAAATTAACTTAAGAAATTGAAGGAAAAATTCATGAACAACAAAAATAATTTTGTTATTATGAACTGAAATATATTTTTTTACAAGATGAAAATACATCTAAAACATGAAGGAAACAATGAAAAATCTACTGGAAATATGCAACATAATTGAGCTAAAATTTCATAAATTTGGATAAGCTTTTTGCGCATGAGTTGTTGATGATGATTTTTATCCACATCCCGAACTTCATTGTTCTTTTTGTTTCATTATCATCCAGTGGTTCTGATAGGATCGGTTAGGGGGTGAAAGAGTGTTTAGAAGGGAGGGTTGAATAAACACTAACACTTTTCACAACCTTTGCGAATATTGAGTCAGTTTGGTGATAAACTGAAACTCGGGAATCTTGTCAGTCGATATCAATCAGTTAACAATATTAGTGCGGAAATAAACTGACTGATAGATAGAATAAAACTGAAATAAGAACACACAAGATTTTACGGATGCTCGGAGATTTCAAACACTCCTACGTCACCCCTTCTATCACGAAGATATGATTTTCACTAAAAGACTTTGATCAATACAAAGAGTTGTACAGGCCCACTTCAGTTTTGGACTTAACAATGTCAAACTGAAACTCTTAGGTACAAAACGATTTACAGTACTCAACTGGACTGAAATAACTTAGCACAACTGATTACAACAATATCAGTTTGTGCTTGTAAGCTCAAAGTATAGCCTTAAATGCTATGAATGTATACAATAAGCGTGAGCTTTTAGGTTTGCAAAGATTTCAGCAGAGTAACAACTTAGTTGATAGTTGTTCGAGAGTCTAGAGTTTTTCAAGAGTCGAGTTGAGAGTGTTTTTCAGCTACTCTTTCTCTTTTATTTATAAGCTTTGCCTCCAACGGTAATATTGAATGTGATTTGAATCTTTATATCCGTTGTTTGCCACGTCAACATTCTTCTGAAAATCGTACACTATGGTTTTTCTGAAATGCGGTGATCCCACTACTAGTTGCAGTCTACTTTTGTACAGTTGTCGGTTGAATGTGTTTTTCCTTAACTGATGATGGGTACAGCTGAAGGATCAGCTGATAGGCTATAACAGATAAGCTCACAACTGTTTGTAACAACTGATTAGTTTCCAACTTATCAGTCAGTTTCTGTGTAGTTCAGTCAACTGGTTCAGTTGCCTTCGATTATCTTCGCATTAATCTTCAGTTATGGGCAACTGATAGTTTGCATATTTAAATAAGTTACTATCAGTTTTCTTGATCAGTTACCTCAATCTGTTAAATGCCCAGTTTGTCAAACTTCCGAAATTCAGTTTCAAAAAATTTCTCCCTTTTTGGTGTTTGAGAAAACTTAGAAAATATGAACTGATCAACTGAACTCATTGTAGATAAAATAACCTTTTATTGATAACTCTTTCAATGTACAGATTTGTACAAAGAATGAAATAATAAAATAATATTCTAACTGACTAAAATAATCTTCAAAATCTGCCAAATACTTCAACCTCTAACTGTTCTTCTATTTCTTAGCTCTTTTATCAGCTGGTCCTTGATCAGTTGGTTGACTGGGTCTCTTTTTACATTGCGATTGCGTCTGCTGATCTTGTTCTTCTTCTTCTCCCTTTTTGTCAAACGCCTCAACCTTTCTGGATACAATACGAACTTCCAAGTTGACATTTGAAACAACATTCATTAGAAGTTCTTGCATCAAATCCATTCTCTTTGTGACAACATTTTCCAGATAATCAAAGCGTTTGTTGAACATTTTTTGAGTATGGTAATGAGCTTCAGTCGACGCTCGGTCTGTCCGTATTTGATCCATCTGGAAGAACAGGTTCGTAATATCCTTTGTGACTTGTTGAAGACTTTTGAACGTATTCTCCTTTATGGAATCAATTTTCATAGTGTGCGCCAGTTGGGTGGATTTGATGTCAGAAATCGAAGTCATCATACTGAAAGGTCGGTCTGAATGGCTTGAATTTCATCGAACATAGATTCAGTTGCCATTGTTATGCCAGCGGACTTTGCTCCAGAGGATTCTGGTTCATGCTCCCTGTTATCTCGATTAAAGATCGCCAAGGCCCTGTCAGTTTCAATACTAACCATTTCTGGAACATCTTCTGCTATGGCTTCCTGCTGAAGCTGTGGAGGAGAAGAGAGATTTGGATCAGTAGTAGTTCTTGAAGGCTCTTCAGTCTGTTGATCAGCTGAAACAGTAGATGGTTCTTCAGATAGTTGCTCAGCTGATACGAAGATTGGTTCTTCAGTTGGTTGAACAACTGAAACTGTGAATGTCTCTTCATCTGGCACCTCTTCAGTTAGTACCAGGTGCAGCTGAGCCTCTTTATTTGTTGCTAGAACTACCTGTTCAGTCAATTACCATTCAGTCATGGTAATTGACTGAACTGGCTCTTCAGTTTTTGTGATAACTGTCTGTTCAGTCGTGGCAGTCGGCTGAACTGGCTCTTCAACTGGTTGCAAAATTGTCTGTTCAGCTGGTTCTTCAGTTGTAAAAAGTTCTTCAACTGCTCTTGTAGTACTCAACTGAATATCAGTGGCAACTGATTTAATAACTTCGTCGATGTTTGCCAATGATAATTCAGCATCAGTATAAAGTTGAAGTTGTGTAGTTGAGGATGGAGGAGCAGAAGTTGACGCTTGCACATCCTTTTAAGTAAAAGAAGTTACTTGATCAGAAGATTTAGTAACTGGTTCCTTGGATGGCTCTTGCGGTTGAACTGATTGTTCAGGTTGCTCTTCTGATGAAAGACTGTGGGAACCTGCTGGAATAGTCAATTCTTGATCAAGTTCCCAATGTTTAATCTCCATCTGCAGTGTGATAAGATCCGCATCCGGTTGATTATGAATTGCTTTGTCATTAAAGGCAGTTGGACTGGTGGGATCATAATTTTGGCATAGCTGAACAATCATTTGTCTTAACTTCTTTGCAGGTACTTGATCAAAGAAGTACTTTTTCCTCTGCAAAGCTTGAACAACTGAGGCCGCTTTGACCATTTTCAGGACTATAGTTTCCAGGTCAATAAATTTCTTCAAAACTGATTTCTTTTCTAGTTGTCTGGCAAACACTGCAGTCCTAAACTTGACCCATTCATCATAAGCCTTTAGCTTATTCTCAGAAAACTCATTGATCTCGTTCCAAATTAGGTCAATATGAGTTTGAATCACATTTGTAGGTCTGGGCTCTTCTGTCAGTTTTCCCTTTCCCTTTGAGTCAGACAGAGCATGAGGAATACTCAGCCTTGATGCAGTTGCATCAACCATTTCTTTAATCACTATCCCTTTGGGTCTGGCAAATGGTAGAGAAGTTCGGCCATATATAGTGATCAGTGGAGCTTGAACTCCAGCAAATTTCTTTTTATCACCAGATTCGGAGATAGTCTTCTTTTGTTGAGCAGCAGGAAGAGGTAACTGAACTTCAGTTGAAGATTCAACTGGTATAGCTCTCAAAGGAGTAGCTTTGATTGGCTGTTCAGCTCCAGATTGTATCAGGCTTTTAGTTGGGATGGTGCTCAGAACAGCTGCTGGTTTGGTCTTGAGCGTTCTTGGAGATTTTGGGAGAGGGAGTCTTCTCATAATCAGTTTCGCTGACAATAAGTTTGTGTTTGATTGTCGTCTTCTGAATTGTCTTCTTGTCTTTCCCGACTGATTTGGGAGCTTCCTGCGTCCCAATCTCCTTTTTCACTTTAATGAACTGTTCAGGAGAGATGTCCAGCTTGAGCTTCGGTAGATGAACACTCTTGGCATTGAAAATCTTGAATTTTGACAACCTCTCAGAGGAGTCACCCACCAAACCCTTGCTTTTTATCAAATAGCTGAGCTGCACTGTAAATCCCTTCGATTGTTTCGAAGTCTGAAACATGTTCTTCAGAAGGTTGAAGATGATACCTTTCCATTGCAGTCTTTTTCCAGTCCTAATAGCAGGCATGACTTGAAATTTCTCCAGGGTAAGAGCACCAAAGGATCCTGCTTTGGCTAGTAGCCCTTTGGCCATGATATTAGCCAGTAACTGGATTTCTAGCTTCAACTCTTTATTGGAATCGGAAACTTTGATTTTCCATCCATCAACAGATAGTTGAGTCTGCATCTCCTCAACATCGGAAGTTTTCACCTCAGAGATATTTGCTAGCCCATCAGTAGGCAGCTGAAAGAGGTTGCTGAAGGAGTCTTCATCGATTATCAGCAGTTGATTGTTGATGGTGGTAGTGGTGTTGCCATCAGCAGAGATAAATCCATTGGCATAGAGATCCTGAATATTGTTTGGATAAATATCTTGAGAAGATAATCCCAGAAAAGTCTTTAGTCCAGCAGCTTCCAGTTTTAGAAACACATTCTTGATCTCCTCGTCCTGGACAGACAGGACTGAATCAAAATAGATCGCCATAGCGTTCAGAATGTGTGCTAGAACTTGATTTGCCATTTTCTGAAAGTTTGGTTATCTGCAAGAAAGAAAGCACTGTGTATTGGTTTGCTCTGTAGACTAAAAAGCTCGTAAAAAAGAACTGAAATGAAGCGGGGATAAGTACATATGTATGTGACTGTTCAAATTTTTTTGGACACGTGTCCGTCCAAGATAATTTGAATAAAAACGTGTGTACATGTGATGAAATCATGTGTAGAATATAAACGAACTACGTGGGTCCACGTTTCAAAACACTATTCATCGAAAGACATCAATTAATTGCGTACTTATCAGTCACATCACTTATTATGGAATATTTCTCGATTTATTAGTTAACTTACTCGAGAAGATCATTTATGTCAGCAACTGAATGATCAGTTGAAAGCTGAGTCAGTTCAGTTGAAGACTAACTGACTATTGTCTTCTCAGTTAACCATTTATATCTGATATTCCCCTCAATAAATGCGTGTAAATAAAAGAAAAGGTAAGAGAAACTTAGTCTAATAAGTCAAAAGCGTTCAATTGACTAGTTTCTCTTTGTTTTCTTATATTTCTTTAATAACTGTCTGTCTATAAATAAGAGCAAAGTCATTAGATAAAAACAGTTAAACATCGATGGATAGTTAAAGCAGTTCCAACGTCCCTGTTACTGCATCGACACTCCGTCGTTTGGAGAGTTTAAAGGAAGCTATAGAAGAACTCGTCTGGTTAAAGGTTATGTCCACTTGGACTAAGGTACATGAGCCCCCTACTTCCGATCTTGCCACTGATGAATGTCTTATCCATCTGATGCTTATGAAGGAGTGGAATGTGCTGGAAAAGATCTCTTCTTCAGAAAGCTTCATAAGAGTCAACTGTCATGAATTGTCTAATTAGTTGTCCCTTTGGCAAGATGCCACTGAAAGAGGACTGAATCGTGTAACCTGGATGAGATTTTATCAATAAAATAGTTGTTTCGATTCATTGCTCTTTCCTTTTTTGCATTATGAACTGATATCAGTTGACAAGCAGTTAGCTAACTGATAATGAATAACTGAATTATTAACTGGTATATGACCAACTGAACAAAGATTAACAACAACTGACATAACAACATTATCATCGATATAATTAAGACAAATCAATTAAATCAAGAATATTACAAAAATGAGAAAACTTAGTCTCTGGTAGAGGTTTGGTGAAGATGTCAGCTGCTTGTTATTTAGTTGGTATGTATTCCAGCCTTATTGCTTTCAGAGTATGATTTCTAATGAAGTGATGTCTGACATCGATATGCTTGGTCCTAGATTGAAGAACTGGATTGTATGTTACTGCAATCGTGCTTGTATTATCACAAAAGATTGGTGATTCTTTTGCAATGACTCCATAATCTTTCAGTTGTTGCTGAATCCAGAGAAGTTGGTCACGGCAGCTTCCAGCAGCTAGATATTCTTCTTCAGTTGTGGAAATTACAATGGATGTTTGCTTCTTGCTGAACCATGAAATCAGTCTGTCTCCTAGAAACTGACATGATCCACTGGTGCTTTTACAATCTAGCTTAGATCCTGCATAATCTGGATTTGAATATCCAACTAAATTGAAAGAAAAGTCCTTAGCATACCATAAGCCCACATTTTGTGTGCCTTTAAGATATTTTAAAATGCGTTTGGCAGCTGAAAAATTCGATTACTTAGGATCTGCCTGAAATCTAGCACACATAAAGACAACGAATACTATATCAGGACGACTAGCAGTTAAGTACAATAATGAACCTATTAAACCTCTGTAAAGTGTCATCTCAACTGATATTCCCCCTTGATCATTGTCTAGTTTGATTGATGAACTCATAGGAGTACTTGCAGCTGAACATGTTTCCATGTCAAATTTCTTAAGCAATTCCTTCCTATATTTGGTCTGACTGATAAAAGTATCAGTTTCCAGTTGCTTCACTTGCAGACCGAGGAAAAATGTCAGTTCAGCCATCATACTCATCTTGAATTTTTCCTGCATTAACTTGGTAAATTTCTCACATAATTTGGGGTTAGTTGAACAAAAAATTATATCATCAACAAATATTTGCACAAATAAGATATGATCATTCTTTGAAAATTTGAACAGAGTCTTATCAACTGATACAACAGTAAAATCAAAGGCAATTACGAATTTTGAAAGTGTTTCATACCAAGCTCTTGGAGCTTGTTTAAGACCATATAAGGCTTTGTTCAAATGATAAACATGATAAGGAAGAGAGTGATTGATAAAACCTGGTGGTTGTTCAACTTATACTTCTTCCTGCAACTGACCATTCAGAAATGCACTCTTCACGTCCATCTGGTAGACTTTAAAGTTCTTGAAAGATGCATAGGCAAGGAACATTCTGATTGCTTCCAGTCTTGCAGCTGATGCATAAGTTTCATCGTAATATATTCATTTTTCTTGCTTATATCCTTGTGCTACAAGCCTCGCTTTGTTTCGCACAACTGAACCATATTCGTTCAGTTTGTTTCTGTATACCCACTTTATACATATAATAGTTTTAGAAACTGGTCTTGGAACTAAGTTCCAGACATTGTTATGGATAAATTTATTTAGCTCTTCTTGCATGGCATTTATCCAGTTAAGATCAGCAAGAGCTTCATCAGTTTTCTTAGGTTCCAGTTGGGAAACAAAAGCTGAATGAATAAATAAATTAAACATTTGATTCCGAGTTCTTACCGGATCAGATGGATTACCTATCACCAATTATGGAGGATGTGATTTCTTCCACCTGTACTCAGCATTTGTTGCGTCCATATCAGCAGCTGCTTCAGTGTGCAACTGAATATTTTCTTCAGTTTTAGTTGGTGCTGTATCAGTTGGTAACTGAGTATTATCATTTTGCTCCACCAACTGATTATCAGTAATAATTTCTTGTTGAGCTGATTGATCCAGCACTTCAGGTTCTGGTGTTTGAAGGATATTTCGATTAATGTGATTATCTTCTTTATTATCATCCTCCAAACTAATATCTGTAAAGCAATCAACTAGCTCAACTGGATCAGTTGGCTTATCAGTTAGCACAGATTCATCAAATACCACATGAATAAACTCTTCTACGTTTAAAGTGCATTTGTTAAAAACTTTGTAAGCTTCACTAACTGAAAAATACCCAAGAAATATTCTCTCTGCAGATTTAGCATCAAAATCTTTTAAATGATTTTTGCCATTGTCAAGAATAAAACATCTGCAGCAGAATATTTTGAAATAAGAAACCACACTTTTGCGTCCATGCCAGATCTCATACAGTGTTTTCAAATGATTCTTGTTAATCATTGATCTGTTATGAGTGCAACATGCATTGTTTACTGCTTCTGTCCAAAACCTCTGAGAAATACCAGAATCATCAAATATTGTTCTAGCAGCTTCTTTAAGAGTTCGATTTCTTCTATCAGCTACACCATTTTGCTGAGGGGTTCTTGCTGCTGAGAGCTCATGCTTGATCCCAGTATTTTCTAAAAATAGTAAAAGATTTTGATTGATGAATTCAGTCCCTCGATCAAACCTTATTCGATCAATCCCAACTGATTTTTCATTTAATAGTATTTTGAAAAGCTTAATCAGTTGTGCAGCAGTTTGGTCTTTGGATTTGAAAAAAATAACCTAGGTAAATCTTGAAAAATCATCCACGACTACTAAGGTGTATTTCATTCCCCCTAAGCTCATGACTGGTATTGGACCAAAAAGATCCATATGTAGCAGTTCTAAGCATCGGGAAGATGATTGACAACCCTTGTTTTTAAATGAAGATCTTACTTGCTTACCAAACTGACATGTTGAACAAATTTTATCTTTTGAAAATTCTATTTTGGGCAAACCAGTTACAAGATCATGGTTACTCAGATAAGCAATTGATTTAAAGTTTAGGTAGTTCAACCTCTTATGCCGCAACCAGTTTTTAGAAGATTTGGAAGCTTTAAAAAAAACTGGTGCATAAGGTTGATCAGTCCAACTGACTTTATAGATGTTCCCGCAACGATTGTCAGTTAGGATGACCTCATCAGTTGAGTCTCTAACTGAACAAGTGTGTCTGTCAAACTGAACTGAGAATTTATTGTCGCATAACTGACTGATGCTAATCAAGTTATATTTCAAATTCTCAACTTGTAAAACATCTTTGATAGTAAAATTACCATGGATAAGCTTACCCTTACTCACAGTTTTACCTTTGGAGTTATCTCCAAAACTGATACATGGACCAGTGTATTTGATCAGTTGGGATAGAAAATTTGCATCCCCTGTCATATGACGCGAGCAACCACTGTCCCGATACCAGATTGATTATTTGTTTGTACCTGCCACCTGCAATCACACACAATTAATAACTTTGGTATCCACATCTATTTGGGTCCTAAACTAATTAGTCCTTTAAGAACCCAGACTTGGATCAGTCAAACTGACTTTCCAGTTGCTGTGTTCCAAATGGTGTTTCTCGGCTTGTGTGTGCTTGGTGTGTAGTGTGCAGATGAAGCAATATGAGCTTTAGCTTTGTTAAACCGGTTCTTCAGCCGATATCTTTTCTGAACTGGCTTATTGTTATAGTAATTGGAGTAGCCATTAAAATAGTTCATATTTTTATTGCTGAACCTTTTTGGTGACTGAATTTGTGGGTCAGCTGAAATTTTTGGGCTATAACCAATACCATACCTTCTAGCCTTGTTCTTATTTTCAATAGGCTGTATAACTGGTTTACTTGGCTGAGGTTGTTCTTGTACCACAACTGATTTTACAAAGTGAATATATTTCGCTTTGCTCATGTTCAGTTTTGGCTGAGTATCACTGGTGGACGTTTCACCTTGGTTGCTGAACCATAAACCAATTTTATCAGTAACTGATTTTTGTTTATCTTGTATTTCAACTAATGCAACAGATGATTTATTCCATGCTTTAATAAGCTTAGTTTGCTTTGAATTCTCAAGCATCAACTGTTGAATCATTGATTGATTCTTGCTTCTTCCAGCATTGAGCTCAGCAATCTCCCGTTTAAGACTCAACAAATCAATTGATTCATCGGTTTCAGTTTTATCGTCTCTGGGATCAGTTTGTTTTGCTCTGGTCTTTTCAAAAGATAAGGCAAGCTTGTGATACTCATTAACCATGTCATTGAGTGTAGAAATGATTTCATCTCGCGTGAAATCAGTTGAACTAAAGTCGAATACCTGTTGACTGGTTGCCTCCAGTTCTGTGTCATCAGCCATCAGACACTTGACCTCTTCATCATCATCACTGGAGCAGCTCGAGCTCTCATGTTCTGAATCAGCACTGTCAGATTCTACCCATTTGGACTTGCTTTCCTCAGCTAGAAGCACCTCATGCTTCTTTTTGTATGATTTCTCGTCATCCTTAGATCTTCTCTTGTGCTCATAAGGTTTCTTTCCCTTTTCAGTCGAGCCTCGACTGTCCTTCTTTGGCTTGGCACAGTTAGCAATGAAATTACCAGTTTTCCCACAGTTGTAGCAAGCATTAGGTTCTTCTTTGGAGTGACTTTTCTGATATCGTCTTTGGAAATTTCCTTGACTTCTTCTCATAAATCTTCCAAACTTTTTTACAAATAATGACATAGCGTCATTACTTAACTAATCAGCAGATTTGTTAACTGAACCAGTTGGTTCCAGTCTGACAGCAGTTAGGGCAGTTGTAGCAGCTGGTGTAGAATGTTCCCCTTCTCTGGTTTGCAACTCAAACTCGTATGCTTTTAAATCTGCAAATAAATCATGAAGTTCGACCTTGTTCAGGTCCTTTGATTCTCGCATTGCCATGGTCTTAGCATCCCATTCCTTGGGAAGACCTCTGACTACTTCCAGTGCTACCTTTTCATTTGAATACACATTTCCAAGTGCATTCAGTTTGTTTATTATTCCACCGATTCTTTCATCATAGTCATGCATGGATTCTCCAATCTTCATCTTGATATTGTCGAATTTTTTAACGGCAACTGATAGTTTATTCTCCTTAGTTTGCTCATTGCCTTCGCATAATTGAATCAATTTCTCTTAGATTTTCTTAGCAGTTCTGCACATCTTTATATTGCTGAAAGTGACTTATCCAGCGTTTTCTACATAATGTCTTTAGAGACGTTGTCCAAGTTGGCTTTTCTCTTGTCTTCAGCTGTCCATTCATCTCGAGGTTTTTCAATGCGATGTGGTGCCCCATCAGTTATGGCAACAACAGTGTTTGCCTTCAATATTCTCATGGGTCCTTCTGTAATAACGTACCATATGTCATCGTCTTGTGCAGCTAGATGAGCCTGCATTCTGATTTTCCAATAATCGAAATCCTCTCTGGATAACATTGGAATTATGTTGAATGAAGATATGGTAATCAGTTTGTATAGAAATATTCAGAGACAAGATTCAATTACTCTGATACCACTTGATATGATAGGTTAGGGGGTGAAAGAGTGTTTAGAAAGGAGGATTGAATAAACACTAACAATTTTCACAACCTTTTTGAATATTGAGTCTGTTTGGTGATAAACTGAAACTCGGGAATCTTGTCAATCGATATCAATCAATTAACAATAATAGTGCGGAAATAAACTGACTGATAGATAGAATAAAACTGAAATAAGAACATACAAGATTTTACGGATGTTCGGAGATTTCAAACACTCCTACGTCACCCCTTCTATCACGAAGATAAGATATTCACTAAAAGACTTTGATCGATACAAAGAGTTGTACAGACCCACTTCAGTTTTGGACTTAGCAATGTCAAACTGAAACTCTTAGTTACAAAATCAGTTTGTGCTTGTAAGCTCGAAGTATAGCTGAAACGTCCTGCCCTTTCTTATTGCTTTAAAAGTACTAGAATTTTTTTTTTTTAACCTCACATAGCATTCAGCCGAACCATAAAATTTCATAAAATATTTTTGACATCATTTTAAAATAAACAACCAACTAACATTTTTCTAAATCTAAAAATAACATTTGAAAAGTATAGCCCATACTATAGCCTCTCAAAAACCACTCATAATCATGATAAAAGTCATAAAATCTTTTAACATAAATCATAACATATATGCGGAAACTAGAGTCGGTCCTCGGGTCATGTGCACCTCCAGTCCAGTCGGATCAACCATCAAGACCTCCATTAGCATTATCATGATAACCTGCATCCATCACACCTAGTGAGTCTAAAGACTCAACACACCATAATCTTTATAACAAATAATACATATAAAACCACATGCAACAGTGAAAATTACTTGTACTTAAAATATCGTTTTCATGAAGATGCATAAACTTTAAACATGAACATTTTCTTAAACATTTTCTTGATGCATAAACTTTAATTAAAACGTTTTCATGATATGCATAACATAAACCTTAACTTTTTCCTTTTCCTCAACATGACATGACATAAAACCCTTTTCATGATCATAAACATTTTTCCTTTTCCTTTTCCTTTGTTGAATTCAGATCGTTAATTGTGACTTTCCTCACATGACATGATCGATGGATCCATCTAAATATAACCACAGTACTGGGCGGCGGGGACATCAGCGACGCTCTCACCGGTCAACTGAGCCTTGGCCTAACATGATCGAATAGAAATACGATCGTCGGGGCTCCCTCTGGGGCCTTCTCCCATAAATGGGCTCCCTCTGGGGCCTTCTCCCCTCACGATATTCCCATTCTTCCTCAAACCTCATAACCTCATATTCGCAATAATGGAAACACGATCGTCGGGCTCCCACTGGGACCATCACCCTCACGACATCGCCATTATTAACGAATTAGTCACAATCACTTCACTTCCTTCAACATTTTTCATTCACATCACTTTATGAAAATCATGAATAACATAACTTTTTTTCATTTTTTTGAAACCAAGCATGCAACATGTATTTTAAATGTCAGCCTTTAAATCATAAAAATCCATGGACATTTAAAAATCATTATTTAATCATGTAAAAACTCATAAACATTTGAAAATAAGCATTTTAACATCAAAACATTTAAAATAACATTTTGACATATTAAATCATAAACATATAAAATTCCTGAATATTTAAAATATCATTTTAACATATAAAATCCCATAAACGTTTAAAATATCATTTTAACATTTAAAATTCCATAAGCATCCATAACTATAGAAAATAATCATATTAGCACATAAAACAGCATTCAGGGCACTGCCATGACGTTTACTACTTTTTAAGTGTGAAAAGATCGTTTTACCCCTGGACGTATAATTTTACGTTTTTGACTTTTTCTTAATTTTATTGACTCTAACATGTCCCAAATAGTTATTTAAGCCTACATGAATTTTCTCATATTTTTATTTAGCCTAAATCGAGGACTTTTAAATTAATCTTTAAATGTGACGTATTAATGCGTTTTAATCCCGAATTAAACCAAACCTTAATATAAAATTCCCAAATTAAAAACTTAGACTTATAATAATTATTTAAGCTTAAACCTAATTTTTCATAATTTTATAAGGCTTAAAACTAGACTTTTCGATTAACTCGTTAATTAGCGTTTCGTGCGGCGATTAAATCCCGAATAAATCCAAAACTCGTTATTTTGATCCCAAATTTTAAACATAACATTTTTAGTATTTATTCTACCCTTCCAAGTCATGAGCCACCCCCGTGGACCCTTGGATCTATTTTTCCTTCTTAAATTTTCGTTTTTGACCCTTCGACGAACACACCGAGCCATCTCCTAATTTACCCGAGCCACGCCCGAGCCACCTTGAGCCAAAACTTACCCAACCCATCTAGGGACCCTACTGTGCAAGCCCAGCCCGTAAAACAAGCCCTAACCCGCTCAAAAGCCTTCTGGAATTTGACCCAAAAATCTGTTGTGTTGTGTGTGTGCTTCCTTGTATGTCTAGGACACATAACCCAACTAGGACTCTTCCAACCAAGCCCCCACCGAGCCCACACGACCCTAACCTTCCCTGGACCACGCCTAGACCCAGCCCAGACCAACCCTTACCCTGGAACCCCAAGCCCGAAGCTCCTGGATCAAAGCACTACCTGCGCCCCCTTTTCCTTCCTGCGTGCGTCAGTGTTTTGCTTCGCATGGACTCTTGCTCAAGCCACCACGAGCCCTGACCCTTCCTACCCCTCTCTGGACCATCCCAAGCCATCACCCAGACCACCTAGCCCAGCCATCAACCGAGCCATTCCCTTGCAAATCTCGGCCAACCCCCATCAATTTACGGGAAGAGTCCTTTACTGCGTGGACTCTTCCCTAGCCTGATGCACGAGTCCTAGCCATGCTAGGACTCTTCCTAGGACCTAGCCCCGTCCCAAACTAGCCCTCCTCAAGACCTGGTCAAGCCCCTAAGCCCCATGCAAAAGAACCGACCCCATGCCCCTTGCAAATACAACAACACCTTCGGCCCCTTTCTGTATTTTTTTCTCGGTGGTTCCAGCTTGTTTTCTCTTCTTTGTGCAGCCTATTGGTGTGATTCTAGACCTTTAAAACTTGTGTAAAACTTGCCCCTTAACATCCTAATTCATGGCAGCCCCTTAAACAATATAAAAACATGATTTTAAAACATGGGATCATGAGTTTTCCTCTTGTTCATGCCACAATTTCGAAAATACTGAAAATAAGTTCATGTTCTTCGAGCATACAATATTTAAAACAATATATGATATGATGGATGAGAAAAGGAGATGTATGGCGTGCCTTTGCGTTTTAAACGCACGAAAAACCGTTGACGACGAAGAACGGATCGAAACCAAGGCTTGCTTCCTTCTTGAACCCTTCGAAAAAAGACTTCTGAATTTTTTTTGTTTGTGATGTGCCGTGAGTGGTGTGCACTTGGGAAGAATTCTGAATTTTTAAAATTGTGAGGCGTGAGTTTTTGTGTGCAAGCATAGGGTTTTAGTTTTTTTTTTTTTATACTAATTACTCCACTAACTAGGCTTTAGGCCTTTTAAGCTTCAAATTAAGCCCATTAGTGTTTGATTAGGATTTAATTAAAACATTAAAAAGGTTTTTCTTTAATTAAATATGTGAATTTATTAGCCGTGTTGCTAAAACGTTCGTATTTTTGTTGAAAAACCAACACCGATAAAATTTACGTCCCGACGTATAAAATCACCTCAAAACCCCATATTTTTAAAAATAAGAAAAAGCATAACCCATATTTTAAATAAATAATTAAAAAAAATTATTTAATAAAATCATTTTCTATTTTTCAGCCCTCGGTCTCCGTTCCTCGATCGCAACTCGAATATCCTTAAAAAAAATACATTTTAATGCAACAATGTAGAAAAATATATTTTAAACATGCAATCATGCACAACATAATTAATTAATGCAATTAAAACAATTAATTAAAATACAAGGAATTTAATAACTTGCGCGCATGTGGTTTACGTGAACCTTAAAATTTCCGGGGCGTTACAATAGCCTTAAATGCTATGAATGTATACAATAAGCATGAGCTTTTAAGTTTGCAAAGATTTCAGCAGAGTAACATCTCAGTTGATAGTTGTTCGAGAGTCTAGAGTTTTTCAAGAGTCGAGTTGAGAGTGTTTTTTAGCTTCTCTTTCTCTGCTATTTATTGGCTTTGTCTCCAACAGTAATATTGAATGTGATTTGAATCTTTCTATCCGTTGTTTGCCACATCAACATTCTTCTGACAATCATACATGTCGGTTTTTCTGAAATGCGGCGATCCCACTACTAGTTGCAGTCTGATTTTGTACAGTTGTCGGTTGAATGTCATTTTCCTTAACTGATGATGTGTATAGCTGAAGGATCAGCTGATAGGCTATAGCTGATAGGCTCACAACTGTTTGTAGCAATGCGTAGTTCAGTCAGCTGGTTCAGTTGTCTTCGATTATCTTCGCATTAATCTTCAGTTATGGACAACCGATAGTTTGCATATTTTAGATCAGTTACTATCAGTCTTCTTGATCAGTTAGTTCAATCTATTAAAATGCTCAGTTCAATATATTAAATGCTCAGTTTGGCCCAACATCTCAAAATGCTGAACATTCCCTTTGACCTCCTTGGTCTCATTTTGAATATTCTAAAATATATCATATCATTACCTCCAAATAATTACCAGGAAGTGAAAATAATTTAATTATGAAGTTAGGTTTATAAAAATGTTTAGAAAAATTAAAATATGTGAAGAAGGCCGATCAAAGATGCTTAAGTTATTAATTTAATTAATAAGAAGATTTAATAATAATATCCCAATTTATATAAAGTACAACATATTAATAAAAGAGAGGCCCAGCTAATATAGAGGGAAAAAGGGGAAATAAAAATAAAAATAAAAATAGAAAAAATCTAGAGATTCACAATTCACCCAAATTTCTCTCTCAGGTAGGCGTATGCATACATTAGCAATATTGTTGCGCTGTGCGTGATTATTTTGTGTGTTTGTGTTGGACTTTTTGCTGCGCGTGAATTCGCTGTCGGTATGCTCCATCGGCGAAGAATTTCTGGTGTTTTGTTTGGTAGTTGATCGTGATTTCGAGGTAATTCAGTATTTGTTTTGTTTGAAATTGATTATTGGATTGAATTTTTTGGACTTTTACGATGTTATTTGTTTCTGCTGATTCTTAGGGTTTTATTTGTTCGAATTACTGTTTGTTGGTTGAAGTAGGGTTGTGTTGGGTCATTGATGGTGATAAATTCTTAGCCTATGTCAAATTTTAGGTTATAGTATAGCCTTTTTCTTACCCTTATGTCGTTTGTGATTCCAGAATGATTTCGATTCTGACATATGGAACACTTGTATGAGAAATATTTTAGCGTATTTAAATCACACTTTCTTGTGAAATTCTTTTTTTAATTAAAAAAAATTATTAGTCGCATTTTTTAGCAGTGTGAATATATGATTCCGCAGTATGGTGATATATTGTGATCGGAAATAGAGTTGATTTCATGTTGAGGTTCTGGATCATGTTGGTTGGTTTTGTCTATTCATGTTTTGAAACAATGATTCTACTCTCTGTTTCATGATTTTAGTGCAATGCCAAGCCATTTTTTGACCATATTTCTTTGGGTTATTTGTTCTACGTGCAATTATGACGCCTAGGTTTTTTATTGAAGGCATTTTTGCTGAAAGCAGTTGCTGTAAAAATTTAATATATTGGCACTTTAAAACGAGATTGAACTATATTATCCGATTAGGTTCAATCCTTTCGATGAGGATCACTTTTCATGAAATTTTACTGTTTGCTAATTTCTGCTTATTCTTCTCCCAAGTACAGAGTTTTCATGATCACCAGATTGGTGTCTTTCTATTGATTTTTTTTTTTATCATTTTATTCATGGCAGGTTTTGGATTAGAATTAGTGAGCTCGTCGGCATAGTGTTGATATTTAGTATTGTCCAAGATGACTATGAACCAGCGGAACACCATTGATTTAGAACAAGGATGGGACTTTATGCAAAAAGGGATTACAAAACTGAAAAATATTCTTGAAGGATTGCCTGAGCCACAATTCAGCTCAGAGGACTACATGATGCTCTACACGTAGTACTTTAATACTTACTATAATTAAACAGTGACTTTTTAGGCGATTAGTAACTTGTGGGGTGTTCATAATTTACTTTTTAATTTCCTTGAACAGGACAATTTATAACATGTGTACACAGAAGCCTCCACATGACTATTCTCAGCAGCTGTATGACAAGTACAGGGAGTCTTTTGAAGAATATATTACATCAACGGTAAGGATGAATTCAGATCATGACGA
Organism: Primulina huaijiensis; assembly: GCF_012295235.1. Taxonomy (NCBI): domain Eukaryota; kingdom Viridiplantae; phylum Streptophyta; class Magnoliopsida; order Lamiales; family Gesneriaceae; genus Primulina; species Primulina huaijiensis. Next base: position 7,013,851 of record NC_133311.1, read on the forward strand.
GGAACTATATTACGAGCATTAACATGGAAGTGTAAATTCATATTTTGGGTACTGATTATGAATATTGTGATTTGCTTGAATCATTCCAGATGGTTTCTCTTCCCTCTGTGTTTATGCTTGAATCGGTATGCATTTGCAGAATGATCTCCAATTTCAATTAATGTAAACAGCTGAAACGAAGTGTTCTAGGGAATTAAATGTCAGTAACTTTTATAGGCCGCAATCCAGATCAGACCTTCAGGGTGGAGTTGTCCCAAACATTGTATCTTGGCAGATAGTGAGAGGAAGGAAAATACTTTCCCTGCTTCTGTTATAGCTTACCTTTTAGCTCCACGGGATGAACGAAGCAAGTAATTGGTTTCTAGTCTTTGTTCAGATCCCGTGGACTACGCAAGCATTTATAACTTAGGTTTGCATTGAGGTATGTGACAATCATTTTAGAAATTAATCTAATCAGATATTTTGGCAAGTGGTTCATAGTATTTCAGAAGCACTTCCAGGAGTACGAGGTTGATTTTCTCTATTCAAGCACCTGCTGAATTTAAGCTTTGAGGGCAGTTAACTTGAAAATGAACTTCAAGCACATTAAACCACAATCCATTTTACCATGGCTTGTTTATCCTCTTAAGTTTCTAGAATATATTCTGCATTTGACCGTGTCTTTGCTTTAACGTTGGCTTTTTTTTTGGCTTTTTAGGTATTGCCTTCTTTGAGAGAGAAGCATGACAAATTCATGTTGAGGGAACTTGTGAATAGGTGGTTAAATCATAAAATTATGGTGCGATGGCTTTCACGATTCTTTTACTACCTTGACCGGTACTTCATAGCAAGAAGGTCACTCCCGGCGCTTAAAGAAGTGGGACTGACATGCTTCCGTGATCTGGTAACTTTTGGCTTCAATATCTTAAATCCGGTTTTATCATCTCTTGATTTTCTTATTTGTAAATGTGACTCTTTTGCTTTAAGGGAAAACAAACTTTGAGCTGATTTTTCCCACATATTCTAGTTTTCTATTCATTTTCCCTGGCTTTGTTTCATCCTTTTGTTTTATCATTTTCCCTTAGTTTTTTGATTATTCACAATTGGGCTTATGGTGTCAGGTGTACCAAGAGGTAAATGGGAAAGTAAGAGATGCTGTTATATCTCTGGTATGTTTGTGTGTCTTTTTAGTGCATTTTTAATATCTATCTACATGTTATTTTGAGGTTTATATACAATTCTTTTTACTAGATTGATCAAGAACGGGAAGGAGAGCAAATTGATCGAGCTTTATTAAAGAATGTATTAGATATTTTTGTAGAAATTGGAATGGGACAGATGGATCAGTATGAGAATGATTTTGAAGCAGCAATGCTGAATTCCACCGCAGCTTACTATTCTCGAAAGGCTTCCAATTGGATCTTAGATGATTCATGTCCAGACTATATGTTGAAAGTAAAATTTACTTTTGATTCAGAGTTCTCTGTTCCTTTTGACTTGAAAGAAAACAAAACTCTCAGATACATTGCATGCATAATCGAAGCTTGCTCAAACTAGTTGGGATTTGCTAAGAAAAACGTTAGCATTATTGGGAAACGAGGTGTCCCTAACCAAACTACTTTTATATTTAATTGCTAATAATTGTTTTGAAATGTAGGCGGAGGAGTGTCTGAAACGAGAGAAGGATAGAGTTTCTCATTACCTTCATTCAAGTAGTGAGACAAAGTTGCTCGAGGTTTGTTCTTGCTCTTGACTAATCAGTTTTTGAAGCGGGTGTATGAATGATGTGTTTGATTCCAAATATGCTGGTGTATTCGTAATGTTAATGATTAATTTTAGTGAGATCTTTTCTGACTCAATTTAACCTAATTCTCTTGATAGAAAGTACAACATGAGCTATTGTCTGTGTATGCCACCCAACTGCTTGAGAAGGAGCACTCAGGTTGTCATGCGCTATTGAGGGACGACAAGGTACTTGCAGTAGGATTTCTATACAATTTTGAATGTTATATTTTTTTCCCATTCTTTGTTGCTAAATCCTAGCATTTTGAATCCATTAGGTGGATGATTTATCTAGGATGTATAGACTCTTCTCAAAAATTCCTCGAGGCTTGGACCCTGTTGCTAATATATTTAAGCAGGTGAGCTAATATTGAGTTCTTCACGTGGAACGTAAATTAATATGTAATTTCATGCTACCCATATATTTACTGTTATGATCCCGAACTGAAATTGTATTCAACTAGAATGAAAAATGTTTCCCAGAGATATACTCTGTTACAATACCCTAGCTAATTGCTAGTATTTCCCTAGTCTAAGCTAGTCACACACACAAAAGGAAAATAACCAAATGCCTCACTCTATTCTACTTACTCCTGTTAGATTTCCCTTGCCCCTCCCCCAAGTCATTCCTTCTAAATTCCTTTCATAACTAGATACAATTTTTGGCCCATTTATTTAAGCCCTTGATATTGTTACCATCATGTCTAATTAGTTCCATTAGACACAAGTTCCTAACATTTACCAAGTTATTAGTAGTTTAACGTATAATTTCACAATTACAGCATGTTACTGCAGAAGGGACAGCTTTGGTTAAACAAGCTGAAGATGCTGCAAGCAACAAGAAGGTTTGTTCTTTGGGTCTTTTAACCTAGTGTTTGTTTTATTTGATTAATTAATAGAATGTAAATGCAGTGTTTAATGTGTTGTTAAAGGCTTGAAGTTTCCGATTTTCTGTACTTTAGTCGAATAAAATGAAACGACCTCGATTTTTTTTTTCTAATCTTAAATCATAAATTCTAAATCACTAAATAAAATAATTTAACATAATCATGAATCATAATAATTTAACATATGAAATCTCAAGTGCATAAAATAAAATCCTAAATCATCGACTAACCAAAATTCCTAAATCGACCTTTAAGAAGATCGGCTAACAATAAAATTAAGCATAAAAATATCTCTAATAAAAATCCCTAACATCATCTTTAAATCATTTATCTATCTAGCTAGTGCAGAAACATAAAGACCCTCGGGTGTGTACTGCTGCACTCGATCCACTCAAACGTCAGCGCCTCCCGTCAATCATTAAATCCTGCATTATACAAACCTAGTGAGTCTAAAGAATCAACACGTTCTAAACATGGATAACAAATAATACATATACAATCACATGCATTAAAATCGTACTTTTATTTAAAATAGCTTTTGAACATAAATAAATCATATAAAATCATTTTAAAATAACTTTAAGCATAAATAAATTTTTTAAAAATCATTTAAAATAAGCTTTAAGCATAATTAAATCATTTGAAAAATAGCTTTAATCATCATCATAAATCATATATCATAAAAATCTTTTTTATCATAAGCTTTCAATCATATATCATTTTGGGTGAAGTTTGATCCTCGAAAGTGATTAGCTTTTATCCTTTGGTCGACTGCAGTCTTAGCTCCACATGGTCTATGGGGGTGGGCACTAGGCACCACCATGGAAATACGATCGTCGGGATCCCTCTGGGCCTTTTCCCATAGACGGGGTCCCTCTGGGGCCTTGGCCCGTAAACGGGGTACCTCTAAGGCCTTGGCCCGAATATGGGTTCCCTCTGGGGCCTTGGCCCTCACGTCATCTCCACAAAATTATATATCATATATCATATCATTTGTCACAGTCAATTCACATCCCTCAAAATATTTTTCCTTTTCTTTTAAAATCATAAAATAACATAGCTTTCAAAAAATAGCATTTTAAACATTAAAAATTGCACAACTTTACCATAAATCGTAAAAATACATATTATCAACAAAATCATCATTTTAAATCATATTATCTTTTAACATGCGTTATGATCCTTCGGGACGCTGCCAAGCATTTACGTATTTTCCTAACTGTAAAAAGACCGCTTTGCCCGCCCCTAGACGTTAAAATTCTCGAATTTATCTTTTTCTCAGTTTTAATGGCATGAGATTATTCTAATGAATTATGTAAGCTTAAATATAATTTTCCATAATTTTATAAAGCTTAAAACTAGGCTTTTCCATTAATTCTTTAATTAACGTTTCGTGAGGCGATAAAATCCCGGATAAATCCAAAACTTAATATTTTGATTATTTATTCTACCCTTGGGAGCCATGAACCACACCCATGGACCCATGGTTTTAATTTTTTTTCCTTAAAATCTCGAAAGTGACACATTATCGAACCACTCGAGCCATCTCCCAAAATACCCGAGCCACGCCGCCACCTAGAGCCAAACCCGAGCCAACCCATCTAGGGACCCTACTGACCAAGCCCAGCCCCTAGAACCAGACCCTAAGGCGCTCAAACACTTCTGGAACCGAGACCCAATTATGTGCGTGACTCTTACCACTTCACCAAGACTCCTAGCCAACTAGGACTCCTCTAGCCACCTAACCAACGATCACCTTGGACCCTCACCGATCTTGGATCACGCCCTGACCCAGTTTGAGCCTAGCCCAGCCTTTGAACCCACGCAGCAAGTCCCTGCGCAAGCCACCAAGACCCGCGCACTCCTGCTCACTCACGCTCAAAGGCTCCTAGACAAGCTAGGACACTTCCAGCCAAGCCACCACCGAGCCCACCTGACCCTCACCATCCTTGGACCACGCCCAGACTCGACCCAGCCCAGCCCAGGCCCTTCCACCCCTGCAGCGAACCCCCTGAAAGAAAGAACCACAACCTGCGCACCATGGAGCTTCCTCGCGTTTCTCTCGTTTGGTTTGAGCCAGCAGTGACCCAAGCCAATCCAGCCCCTGGCCCGACCTTTTCCCATCACCCTAGGACCCTATAGGACCCTCCTGACAGCCCCTGGCCGCGCTGCCCTCTCTCCCAAACCACAGCAGCCGTCAACAGCACATGGGGGAGCTCGAACCCTATCCGCCCTAGGACCATACCTAGCCCTCGAACCTGACCCTGGCCAAGACCCCAACCAGCCCTGGCCAGCCCCGTGACCCCATGCAAAAGCACCGTACCCCTTGGACCATAACATGCACACAAACTCAAAACTCACGGTTCTTTGTTGGTTAAATATCCTACGGTTCCAGCATGGTTTTTCTTTAACAATTGTCACGTTTTTACTACAATTCATTCATTTAACAATCTGTGTTGGCAGCGTACTCGTTGGTTTAAAAATCGTTTTCAAAACAAGTGCGAAATCGACATATTTTTGAAAATAAACGTTTTACCGTAAAAATTATCGAATACCTATTTTATTCAAGCATAAACAATTAAAACACACATATTATGATTTGTATGATGTTTGAAAGGGTTTAGGAAACGAGCCTTTGCGTTTATGATGCTCGAATATACGATATTCGGCGAGGGTGCGACGTTGGATGACCGGACGACGAAAAATCCTAGCCTTTTCTCCTTCCCTTAATTTCGAAAATTGTATGTGTGTTGGAGTGAATTTTCGGCTGATTGAAGTGAATTGTGAGGTTATGGAAGCCTAGGAGTCCTATTTATAATTTAATTTGTAAGTTAAATGAGCTTTGGTTTTGGGCTTGCGACTTAAGGGTAATTGGAGCTACTTAAATTTATTAAATTGGGTCCAATAATACTTAATTAATTAAAACATAAAATTTTATAAATTTAGTTTCCCTAAAATAATATTTTTGATCTTTTAAAACTCCTTGTTTGCCCAAAACTGGCTTCCCGAGAAAAATCGAGCTCGACTCGTAAAATAATTCGAACTCCAACATTTTTAGGAAAATTAAATCATTTTTAATCATATTAGGAAGCATTTCCATTATTTAATGAAAAATACATATTCTTGTCTTGTTCGTCCCCGGTCTCCTTTTCCATGTCTATTATCGAATATTCGGGTAAAATCCTTAATTTCATGAAAACATGTCACATAATCATTTAATAATGCAATCATATATTTAATCATCATATAATAAATATCATGTAAGCATTTAAAAACAATTAAATAAAACGATTAAGCAATTAAAACAATTTTGCATGCATGTGGTTTACATAGGTTGGTTTTTCGGACGTTACATAAAATATATTTGATGGATATGAAAAGTTACTTGAACAAATGGATCAATCTCATTCATTTATTGTCGTATGTGTCAACTGTCAACTAACATTGTGGGAAGTGAAGAGTGATAGCACAATGATGTTATTCAACATCATGGTTCCAGACTTGGGCCTGAATTGTAATATTGTGTGTCCTGCTATGGCTGTGACAATCATATAAAGCCATACATTTAGTGATGTTCTGTGCGAGATTTGTAATTGCCTGCATAATTATAGGTTTTATTCAGTGTTCAGGAAGAGAAGCAGCATCTGTTGCAAAACAAATGTTTAATAAACAAGAAAAAGATTATCAAAATTACAATGCTGTGTTTATTCTCATGAAATAGTTAAAAGTGGAATCATTTCATGCTTTCTCATGAAATAGTTAAAAGTGGAATCATTTCATGCTGAATAATTTAGAAGCTTGTTTTTCTTAAAATCTCGTGTTAATTTTTCAAGACAATTTTCATTATCTTATTCACATTTATTTCAAAACTTATCATAGAATATTCAGGCTTATTACTTTTTGGAGAACAAATGTGTGAAAAGTCTTTGAGGGCATGTAATCTATTATTTGGTTTAGAATTATTCTATCCATGCATTCTTACTCTGGGAAATCCACGAGGAAGTTTTGGTGTTCCTTTTGATTGGTTACTCATTCATGTATCTCTTAAAATATGTTGGTTAACTTTCAAATACTTTATTGCATAAATAGTTGAATCTTTCTCTAACCGTCTGTTACAGGCAGAGAAGAAAGATGTCGTTGGATTACAGGAACAGGTAAATATTTATGAATTCTCATGATTTTTCATTGTGAATCAAATTCTGAAAGTAACCTATGTTTGGTACTCAGGTTTTTGTCAGAAAAGTAATCGAGCTCCACGATAAATTCATGGCATATGTGAATGACTGTTTTCTGAATCACACTCTTTTCCACAAGGTTAGAATTTATAACTGATTCATTACCTTTTTTATCATGCTTTTGAATAGGTTCTAGACAGTTATACTTTTCCCAATTTTTGTCCATCCATTCTAGGCTCTTAAAGAGGCCTTCGAGGTTTTCTGCAATAAGGGTGTTGCTGGAAGTTCCAGTGCTGAACTCCTTGCCACATTCTGTGACAACATACTTAAGAAGGGAGGTAGTGAAAAATTGAGCGATGAAGCAATCGAAGATACATTGGAGAAGGTGAGTATCATGTACATTATGCTTTAAGTTTAACAACTGTATTTAATGAAGTATGTTAAAAGCTGTGATTGAGGCTCTTAATATTCTGCAGGTGGTAAAATTACTTGCTTATATCAGCGATAAGGATTTATTTGCTGAATTCTATAGGTAAGTTCCGCAGATTAACTATTTCTCGGTGTACTCACAGTGCTTTCCGATGATTTACATTTTTATTCTTTATATGCTATGCTACTGCCAACAGGAAGAAGCTTGCTCGGCGTCTGTTATTTGATAAAAGTGCTAATGACGAGCATGAAAGAAGTATCCTGACAAAATTGAAACAGCAATGTGGTGGGCAATTTACATCAAAAATGGAGGGGATGGTGAGCTGGCACATTATTAGTTTTAAATTATGAAGCAGAATTCATTTATCAAGACATTGCCTAAGTTTCCTTCCTTTGGAACAAAACTAGGTCACGGATCTGACACTAGCCAGGGAAAATCAAGCCAGCTTTGAGGAATATCTCAGCAACAATTCAGATGCCGGTCCAGGGATTGACTTAACAGTGACTGTCCTAACTACTGGTTTTTGGCCAAGTTATAAGTCCTTTGATCTTAACCTTCCGGCTGAGATGGTACGGTTCTGTTGAATGATATCGTGTTTGTCTTGAAAATTGTCTTGTTGCTGACTTCTTTTAATCATCAAATTGTCTTTTTTGCTAGGTCAAGTGCGTTGAAGTGTTTAGGGAGTTCTACGAGACAAAAACAAAGCACAGAAAACTTACGTGGATATATTCTTTGGGTACTTGCAACATAAATGGCAAATTCGAACCAAAAACAATAGAGCTTATTGTGACAACATACCAGGTAACTTGGCAACACATAGTGATACCTTGTTTATGTGTGTCATCGTTTCTGCAACTGATAATGTTAGTGATTAAAACTGCAATTCCTTTTTCCAGGCTGCTGCCTTGCTGTTGTTCAATGCTTCGGAGAGATTGAGTTATCAGGAAATCATGACTCAGTTAAACCTATCAGACGATGATGTTGTTAGGCTCCTTCATTCACTTTCATGTGCTAAGTATAAGATTCTGAACAAGGAGCCAAACACCAAAACTATTTCTCCCACCGACGTTTTTGAGTTTAATTCAAAATTCACGGACAAAATGAGAAGAATCAAGGTACTCTACTTACTCTCCTGTTTTAGGGAAAGAGATTACCGACAGAATGAGAATAAAAGGCTGGAAAAACTAGTTTTCAATTGTAAAAGGTGTGGGGTGTGGATGGTTACATTAATCTGTTGCTAACTTGCATGTGAACTCAGATACCTCTCCCTCCAGTGGATGAGAAGAAGAAAGTAGTTGAAGATGTTGACAAAGATAGACGGTATGCAATTGATGCCTCAATTGTGCGAATCATGAAGAGTAGGAAAGTCTTAGGATATCAACAGTTGGTAATGGAGTGCGTTGAACAATTGGGCCGAATGTTCAAGGTATCATTGACTGTTTGAATATACTTCTATTTTGTTTAATATTTATTATACGTATGGTAAGATAACGTATTATATCTTTAATTTTGCACTCTGCAGCCTGATGTTAAAGCAATCAAGAAGAGGATTGAAGATTTAATCACTCGTGACTATCTGGAAAGGGACAAGGATAATCCTAACTTGTTCAAATACTTGGCATGATTCTAGCCAGCTGGTGTTCGAATATCTATTTCTATTGCTGCAAGAGGATGCAAAAAATTGTGAATGCCTCGGGCCTGTCAAGCTCAAACTATGAAATAGGCCTAATATCGTGGCAACTTTTGGGATGATTTATTGGATGCAAGTGCTTGGGAATTCCTCGGCGTTTTGCCCTTGATAAGGTGGTGGACCTTCTATTCGAAATGTTCCTTGCTGATAAAGATGTGTTATTGATAGTTATGAGCGTATATGTCACTTATGCGAATGTATACTGGCTTTTTTTCGTGAGTAAATGTAACGATTTAGTAAATTCAGTCTCAAGTCTGCAGTTGTGTGTTATTTCCTGCTTTCTTTTTGTCTTAAGACACAGCATCTATTGATACTTTGTGCTATGTGATATTAGTGGTTGATGCTTCATGACTTCTGACTGCTCAATCTTCCTCAAGCTTACATCTTCTATTCGAATTCTGAACCAACTTATATTCGATATCCCATTCCATTTCTGGAATTTTACTTCCTAAAAATAGGTATTTTTTATGAAGTGCTTCTCGTAAAAATAGGTTTATATTTCCTTTCTTGGGTTCAACTCTCCAAGATTCTTGTAATCTTGGAAGTACTTGAGATTTGTAAGTTAATGAAGTCTTAAAATTTGATTAATAGGTCCCTCTTGTGATATGAGTAATCCGATCACCAATCTCTTGACCTTCTGGAACTTGAAACTATATATTCTTAAAGCCATGTAGTGGGAACTAATTAGTGATGACCATTCGAGAAATTACCTTGGTTTGCAAAAATGCGTCACTTTCTAGGTTAAAGTTTCCACTAACTATTTAGCATGAGCAAAATATCTCCCATAGATTAAAAGTTTTGGTTGTAAACTAAAATTTCTCCGTTAGATTTAATAATACAATAATTATTGGTGTTACTGTGAGGTAATAAAACTAATTAAATTTAACTTGTGAACAATTGTGGTCCAAACAGAACTGCAATGGAATCTACATCGTAATTCTTTAGATTATTATATATATATTTCTTAATGGCGTGTGGCGCACTACTTGTTGGTGCATTCATAAATGTGATGAACTTACAAAAGTATTAGTAAAGAATGAAGCATACACTCCATAGTAAAATATTAGTAAAGAATGAAGCATACACTCCTAGTAAAAAATGAACTTACAAAAATAAGAATGAAGCATACACTCCATAGTAAATAATGAACTTACAAAAATATTAGTAAAGAATGAAGCATACACTCCTAGTAAAAAATGAACTTACAAAAATATTAGTAAAGAATGAAGCTTATATATTCAAACAAGCGTGACATGTAGAAGAATTTAATTCATTCTTTTCACGTCCTCATTGTATCGATCTTCTTCCGGAAATTCTAATAAAATCTTGCTTTGAGTTCCGAGTGGATGTAGGCGAAGAAAGTTGAACCAATATAATCCTCGTGTTTTGCGTTCTTGCTTCTTGCTTTTCTGAATACATGTGTTGCTATTGAATCTTGATTGAATGCTTTGAGAGCATATGCTTACTTGGGGGTTGAATTCTTGATCATTACGTGGAGAAGAAGCTACTGGGATTATTCACAACAAATTGGTATCAAAGCCAGCCCTTCAGAAAGTCCGAAAATGTCAAGGAGTTGAGATTGAATGATTCGATCGAAAAACTGACTTCTCAATTTGGAGAAAGAAGACGAAGGCAATTCTGGTACAAATGAAGGTTGCCAAATCCCTTGAAGGGAAGAACAGTCTACCATCGACAATGACTTCCGACGAGAAAGCGGATATTCTCGAGCAAGCATATAGCACTATTATACTGCATCTCAGTGACAGATTGTTACGGGAGGTTGATCAAGAATCTAGAGCAGCTGGAGTTTGGTTAAAATTGGAGCAGCTGTATATGAAAAACACCCTCTACAACCGGATCCATCTAAAGGGCAAATTGTTCAGATTCAAGATGCTCGAAGATAAGTCTATAGATTACAATCTTGATGAGTTCAATAAAATCATCATTGCAACGGAGAATCTTGGGATAAATATTGATAACAAAGACGAGGCAATTCTGATTTTGAACTCCCTACCAAAATCATATTCGATCTTCGTCGATACAATCAAGATTGCCCGTGAAACATTGATTCTAGATTAAGTTCAAACAGCCTTGAAAGTCAACGAGACTCAAGATAGGCTAGTGAAAGATGAAGGAGATGGGGAAGGCTTGGAGATGAGGGGCAGATCAGAAAGGAGGGAGCAACATAACAGCAAACGAAAAGGAGAAGTCGATCTAAATCTAGGACAAAATTCAAGTGCTTTTGTTGCCACAAAGAAGGGCACTTCAAAAGGGATTGTCCTGATTGGAAAAGAAAAATAAAAAAAGAGAAGATGAAGCTGTTAGCAACGGTTCGAGACCGTGGATATTTAAAGACAATTTGCGACGGTTTTGGTTTTATCGTCGCTCTTAGCAACGATTTTGTATTAAATTGTCGCTATTAGCGACAGATAAATACCGTCGCTAATAGGGACGGTTATCTGTTTAACCGTCGCTAATTTGAATTTTGCGACAGTTTTATTTCACCGTCGCTAAATTTAGCGACGGTTGAACAAAAACCGTCGCTAATATAGCGACGGTTTTTTGACGACTTTCAAAAAACCGTCGCTAAATATTCACAGCGTGCCATAATATGCGTACCATTAATAATAATATTGACGGTGTGCGAATAATGTACGTCGTTAATGTTTAGACACGATTTTTTTTAAATTTTTTACTATTAAAAGCACACATAAACATGCACGCTGTCGTTTATATTAATTTTTAACAGCACACATAAATGCACGCTGCAGATATTACTATCCGCAGCGTGTTTTTAATGCACACCGTTAATACTGTCAAGTGTAATAATATTAACAGTGCACATATGGGTGCACGCCGTTAAAAGTAATATTCGCAGAGTGCTTTTAATGCACGCCGTTGATGACGTGCTGCGAAAAATCATTTTTCTTGTGCCATGATTTCAGATGGATATGAAAGTTCTGAAGTACTCGCTGTGAAACGTCCACTACTCATTTTCTTCAAAAATACTAGAATTTTTTATATATATATATATATATATATATATTCATATAAAAAATTTTTGACACCATTTTTAAAATAAACAACCAACTATATTTGAAAATCAAAAGAAATAGTTTAAACAATAAAATCGTCAATCGTTTGCATATCCTACTTAGCAATATTGCTAAAACTAACAACCTCTCAAAAACCACTCAAAAGCATAATAAAAGTAGTAAAAATATCTTTAGCATAAACTTAAAATCATAAACATAAGTCTAATATGGAAAACTAGCGTTGGTCCACGGGTTATGTGCACCTTCAGTCCAGCAAAGTCAACTATCAAGACCTCTATTATCATATTTACCTGCATCGATCACACCTAATGAGTCTAAAGACTCAACACACCATAATCTTGATAACAAGTAATACGTATACAGATCACACGCAACAGTGAAAATACTTTTACGTAAAATAACATTTTCATAATCATGATGAACTTAAAACATAAACATTTTCATATCATCATAAACATATTCATATTCATCATATTCATATACGTATTCCATTTTCCTTGAATTCAGATCGTTAACTGTGACTTTCGTATTAGGGGTTCGAATGATCCATCTACATGTAACCACAGTACTGGGCGACGGGGACATCAGCGACACTCTCACCCGTCAACTGAGCCTTGGCCTTACGTATCATCGTATTAGCGTATCATCGTATTAGTCACAATTACTTCACTTCTTTCAACATTTCGTGTTTTTATCACTTTATAAAAATTAAACTTGCATATATCGTTTATCTTTTAAATCAAGCATGTAACATATCTTTTAGCGTTAATGTTTCATCATAAAATTTCATAAACATTTAAATAATCATATTAACATATTTAATAGCATTCAGGACACTTCCATGACATTTACTAATTTTTTAGTGTAAAATTACCGTTTTACCCCTAGACGTAAAATTTCACGATTTTGACTTTTTCTTATTTCCGTTGATTCTAGACCATCCCAAATAATTATTTAATCTTAGAAAAATTTTCTCGTATTTTTATTTAGCTTAAATCGATGGTTTTTTATTTATTCTTTAATTATCAATTCTTAATGCGTTTTAATCCCGAATTAAATCAAACTTTAATATAAAATTCTCACATTTAAAACATAGACTTTTAATATTTATTTTGCCCTCATGAACCATGATTCGTCCCCCGTTGAACCATGTTCAACCCTTAACCAATAAACCCTAAGTTTCGAACCATTAAGCTAAAACCACGAGCCATCCTACGTTTTCACCGAGCCATGCTCGAACCACCCTGAGCCATCTTCGGACCAGACCTCCCTTGGACACTCATGAACCCTCTGGACCCCTAGGACTTGACCCTAGCCCAACCGAAGCCTCCTACACTAGCAGCAAGCAATCGACCGAGAACCATGTTGCACTAGGACTCTATGTTTTTCTAGATTGAACCTCAACCACCGAGCCAGCCCCTGAACCAGACCCTTGTGCACCCTCTTAGGATCCTAGAGACTTATCCTACCCCAGCCCTAACCCCCTAGCTGAGCCACATGACCCCTTGCGCAGCAGCTGAACTCGCGCGCACTCTTGGGTGGCTTGGGGAAGAGTCCTTGTGCGTTTGCACTCTTCCCTAGCCGTCTAACTCGAGTTCTAGCGTGTCAAGGACTCCTCTCCTGTCCCAACCAAGACCTAGCCCAGCCCTGGTCGCAACCAAGCCAAGCCATGCATGGTTGTCCCTTGAAACCGAGCCCTATGCCACAAAACGTTCAAGTTTCGATTCCAGCTTATTCAATCTCGTGTGCAGCTTATTTCGTGTGACTTATGACCCTTAAATCCTGTAAAAACGTTGCCCTTTTAATCCTAGAACATGGCAGCCCCTTCATGTGTGAAATCATCAAGTTTTGAATCAAAAACTTGCTTAAAAAACCCATGAATTGCACAAAAACGAAAATAAATAAAAGAGGTACTTGTTTATCATGCAAAACATATTCAAATACTTATTTAGGGTGTGATGGATGAGTGAAGGAAAGAATATGGCGTGCCTTTGCGTATTTTACGCACGAATATCCGTTGATGAAGTGAAGAACGGCGACGAGGAAGCTTGGGTGAATTTCCTTGAAATTTTCGAAGCTTTCCTTGTTTGCTTTTTGGTGTGTGCCGTGTGTTGTTGAGGGAGGAGAGTTTGTGCAAATTGGGGGAGTGGGGCGTGTATAATGATTTAGTTAACGGGTGGGTTTGTACTTTAAATTAATTAAAACACTAATAATAGCTTAGGTCCATTAACATGGTTAGTTAGGCCCATTAGCCCATTAGTGCATTAATAAAATTAGTTGTTTAGTAAAGTTTGTGAAATTAATAGCCGAGTTGTCAAAACGTTCGTATTTTTGTTAAAAATCGAATATCGATAAAAATTATGTCCCGGCATATAAAATCACCTCAAAACTCTTTTTTTTCAAAAATAATAAAAAGCATCAACCTTATTTTAAATAATTAAAAACAATTATTAAATAAAACCATTTTCCATTTTTTCAGCCATCGGTCTCCGTTCCTCGATCGCAACTCGAATAAACTTTAAAAATACATTTAAATGCATTCAAGTAGACAACTACTATAAAATCATATAAACATATCACACATAATTAATTTAAGTAATTAAAACAATTTAATTAAATATTATTCATTTTCCCTAGATTTGCATGCAGTTGGATTACGTCATCTTAATTTTGGACCTTACAATTCCTCCCCCCCTTAAATAATATTTCATCCTCGAAATTAGAACTTACCGAATAGCTCCGGATAACGACTTCTCAAGTCCCTCTCGGTTTCCCAAGTAGCTTATTCCTCCGAGTGATTCAGCCACTTGACCTTGACCATTGGAATGACTTTGTTTCAGAGTCATCTTTCTTGCCTTCCCAAGATTTGTACAGGACTTTCTTCATAAGTCATATTTGGAGTTAATTGCTGAGGTTCATGATTTAGTATATGTGATGGGTTCGACATGTACTTTAACAGCATTGAGATATGAAACACATTGTGTACTTCATATAGCATCGGTGGCAATGCCACTCTATAGGCTAGTGTTCCAACTCTCTTCAAAATCTCAAACGGCCCTATGAATCTTGGACTAAGTTTGCATTTCTTGCCAAATCGCATAAAACCCTTCATAGCTGCTATTTTCACAAATACGTGGTCTCCCACTGCAAACTCTAGGTCTCTTCGTCTCTTGTCGGCATAACTCTTTTGTCGGCTTTGTGCAGTTTTCATTTTATCTCGAATTTTGACAAATAGCTCTGCTGTTTGCTTGATCAAGTCCGGACCAAACTCTCCTCTTTCACCAACCTCATCCCAATGAATAGGTGATCTACATTTCCTCCCATAAAGTGCCTCATAAGGAGTCATCCCAATAGATGATTGATAACTATTATTGTAGGTGAACTCCACTAGAGGTAATTTTGGTTCTCAACTTCCTTGAAAATCAATAACACAAGCTCGAAGTAGGTCATCCAAAATTTGAATAACTCTCTCTGACTGACCATCGGTATGAGGATGGAATGATGTACTGAATAACGATTTGGTCCCCATCGCTGCATGCAGACTCTTCCAGAAATATGACGTAAATCTCGGATCTCTAACAGAAACAATAGATACAGGAATCCCATGCAGACGAACTATCTCTCGAATATATATGTAGAGGCCTCTAAATTCGTACTTGAAAATTTGCGGAAAAATTTAAAAATTTTCTTTTTCATTAATTAAAATGCCTCCTTCATAAATAAACTGATAAAATAAAGTTTGATGTTCAAAATAGCATTGGAAGTAAATGTTTGTTTGCAAAATAATAATTTAAAATAATCCAAAAACGAGAAAAAATGTTTGAGCCTAAAAATAGTAAATGCTAAAAAATGAGGTCCTCGGGTTCCACTACTGCCGACCCAATCTAGCTCACTGGTCCCCGCCCTCGGTTCCGACATCATTAGTACCTACAACAATCAAGTCTAGTGAGTCTAAAGACTCAGCATGCATATATCATAAATAACAAGTAATAATAATAAAATCGCATGCAAGGTGAAAATATCATGTCATGAGTAAATGAAATACGTGCATAACTGAACTGAAGATCGCATCATGAATAATTAAAATTACGTTCATAACTGAACTGAACTGAACTGACCGGTAACTGACGACCGGGTGAAGTAATAATCCCATGATAGTAAAGTGACCACAAGCAATATCGCATAAATCTCAAAATGAATATTTTGCATTTTTGCACGTAATATTATTAAATACAAAATTAAATATCCTGTATAAATTTTACCATAAGGGTTGGACCGTTCCCAGGCTGGCTGCGACCTAATTATGTCATGATAAATATGCAAATGATTTACTTAACCAAACTTTGTAATTGAATCCAAAAACGAGACAATTACGTCCACTGACTTGGTATTTAATCATGACTCCGAGCCAACCCGAACCAACACCGAACCAACGTTTAGTCATGATTAAAATACTCTTAAAAATGATGAAATAATGCTCCTAAATTTACAGTACTCGAAATTTAGTGACTGGAGGCCAAAAACGTGGAACGCTCTTTCAAGAGTGACTTTGGCACATTGTACCGTAAATTCTCGTACGACCTCTAAAATGATCCGAATCATGAACGGCCAAAAACATGACCTTCCTAACTTGATGAGGTACTGTCCAGTCCATGTTCATAGGGTAAAAGCCAACCAAGAACCCGAAATGCACCTCTGAACCGCAGCACAACTTGCTGCCCAGAAATTACAGCAGCTGTGTAAGCGTTTCCTGCGTCATTTGCGAGGCTAATGGCCATTGGGGCTTGAACCACCAACCTGAGCCTCTTTCCAACATCCTGAGGGTTTGTTTGAACCTTGGCTAAGGGCCATAGGCCAGCCACAATCCAACCCACAACCGAAATGGTTCGAAACTCCCATCCGAGAACGCATGTACACGCGTGGGGAGGGTTGCTTCGTTTGCTGTCCCATGTCATTCCAGTGGCCATTGTATTGACCATGGCATGATCTAGACAACAAGGGGTATGGTAGGAACCATGGCTAATGGCTAAGGAGCCAACCAAGATCCACACCAACACCCAAAACCGAAGACACACTACACATGCAGAAATGAAGGGGTGAAGGGGCTGTTGTGTATTGTTTGTTTTAAAACCGATCGTACCATGAACCAAGCCATGAAAGGGCTTCTTGGTCATGTCCTAGACATGCTAAGGAAGGGTTCAAACCATGGTTACAGGCCCAAGAGCCAACCAAGATTCGAACCATCCTTAGACAAACCAAAACAAGAATTTTCGAAACTCATTTCTGCGCTATGGGGAGGTTGCTGTCATTTCTGAGTTTCCAGCGGGTATGGGGCTTGAACTAAAGGACCAACATGGTCTTGACACACCCTAGTACGTGTCTAGGTGAAGCCTTGGGAGCCTAGGGTCGAGCCAACCACCTGAAATCATCAAAACAGCCGAAACCGTGAATAGCACAAGGAGGACAAAAATTTCAGTACATGTTTCGAAAATGGGCTGTCTTCATTTCGGTTTTCATGGTTAAAAATCATGCACATGTGATGTTAAAAAAAATCAGTATATGTCTTGATTGAGGAGTAAATAAAAACATATACATGCCTTGGTTTGTTTTGAAAGAAAAACAAACGAAACGACTACGCGGCGCAGAGGAGGAGTCTTCTTCTTTTCTCACTTGTTTTCTCTCTTGTTTTTGATGGTGGTGCACGATTTTCCCTTCTAAAAGTGCCCTGAATTTTTGAAGATGGTGAGGGAGAAAATGGCTAGGGAAATGAGGGAAGTCTACTAATTAATTGGAGAGTTTGAATGGCAATTAAAATCTTTCTATCCTCGTTGTTTGCTAGATAGGAATGATACGATATGGTAGGATGATTTGATTTTATTGGGGGATGATATCAAGGGGCCGATTTTTTGCATTCAAATGTGGTAGAAATATTGCTTAAATATTTAATTATGGATGATTACAATGAAGGGAATTAACTACCAAGAAAAGGCTTAATGAAAGAAATAAAATGGTGAGTTGTCAAATATTTTTAAATCTATCAAGGTGGCCGATTTTTTTTCCAATAAAAATGAAGGCAAGGATATTGCTTAATTAATATTTGTTGGTGATTAAAGTGGAGGAATTATATCACAAAGAAGGGATAAGGAAAGATATAAAAATTGGTGAGTTGTCAAAAATCCAATCTTATAAAATGAAGTGGCCGATTTTATCTAGTCAAAAGAGGTAGGAAAATTGCTTAATTAATATTTATTGAAGATTTAAAGTTGAAAGATTTATTCTACAAAGGAGGGATAAGGAAAGGTAATCAAAATTGTGAGTTGGCAAATTAATTAAATCCCTAAAAGATGATGGCCGAAAATTTGAGATAATGGGAGGGAAAAATATTGCTTAAATATTGTATTTTAAATCTTTAGTGTTTTATCTATCCATTAAATATTTTAAGGAATTAATAAATTAGTTTAGGATAGACATTACCTTGCATGCATGGCTAAATCTTTAAATTAAATTACCAACATGTTAAATTACAATTTCTTAAATAAAATAAGTCTAAATTAACTTATCTCAATTGGTCACATATTTTATTTTAGGTTTTTGATTAAATTATTGAACCTGAAGGAATTTATTTACTACTTATCTCAAGTTAATTAATTAAATTCTTAAATTCTCTTTCACATTAAGTTAACTTATTATTTATCTTAAATAAATTCTAAGAATGTTTTCCAAATATTAAAATTTATCTCTTTATTCCAACTCCAGTCCGGCCTCTCTTATTTAACTGAAAAGGTAGTAATTAAACTACTGCATGAACTAAATAAATAAATTTAAAGAAAAGAATTTAAATACTCATGCAATAAAATCATTTTAAATTTAAATACTAGAATTATGCATGGCTTATACGTAGTCTAATTTACGGGTTCTACAATCCTTCCCCCTTTAAAAGAAATTTCGTACTCGAAATTAGCACTCACCGAATAGTTCCGGATACCGACTCCTCATCTCTGGCTCAGATTCCCACGTAGCTTCCTCCTCTGAATGGTTAAGCCACTTTACTTTAACTCATTTAACCAGCTTGTTCCGAAGCTTCTTTTCTTGTCTGTCTAGGATCTGCACGAGTCTCTCCTCATAAGACAGGTTCGGAGTAAGCTGCAAGGCTCAAAATTCAAGACATGCGAAGGATTTGCCATATACTTCCTCAGCATGGAGACGTGGAACACATTGTGTACTCCGGCTAGATTCTGCGGAAGAGCAACACGATAAGCTAGCGTCCCAAACCTATCGAGGATCTCAAATGGTCCAATGAATCTCGGACTGAGCTTCCCTTTCTTCCCAAATCGCATGACACACTTCATAGGTGCCACTTTCACAAAGACATGGTCGCCCACGGTGAACTCTAAATCGCTCCTCCGCTGGTCCGCATAACTCTTCTGTCGACTCTGAGCAGTCCTCATCCTGTCACGGATCTGGGCTACTACATTGACAGTCTGCTGAATAATCTCTGTACCCAACTCTGCTCTCTCTCCTACCTCATCCCAATGAACAGGAGATCTACACTTGCGACCATACAATGCTTCAACGGATCCATTCCTATAGACGACTGAAAGCTGTTGTTATAGGTGAACTCTACTAATGGCAAGTTCGACTCCCAACTTCCGGAGAAATCGATAACACAAGAACGGAGAAGATCCTCCAAAGTCTGAATAACTCGCTCAGACTGCCCGTCTGTCTGAGGGTGAAAAGCTGTGCTAAACAACAACTTCGTACCCATCGTCGAATACAAACTCTTCCACAATGAGAAAGTGAATCTGGGGTCTCTGTCAGACACGATAGAAACTAGAATACCATGAAGTCGGACTATCTCCCGGAGATACAACTCTGCATACTGACTCATGGTGAAATTCGTCTTGATAGGCAAGAAGTGCGCTGATTTGGTTAGACGATCAACGATCACCCAGATAGCATTTGATCCTTCGGCAAACCGGTAACAAAGTCCATGGTAATATTCTCCCACTTCCACTCGGGAATAGGAAGAGGCTTGAGCAAACCTGCTGGCCTCTGATGCTCTGCCTTCACTAACTGACAAGTCAGACACTCGAATACAAAGCGTCTGATATCCTTCTTCATTCATGGCCACCAGTACAATAACTGCATATCTTTGTACATCTTCGTACTCCCTGGATGAATAGAGTACGGCGACATATGGGCCTCTGATAGAATATCTGCTCGGCTAGAATCACTGCTAGGGACCCATATCCTGTCCCGGTATCTCACAATCCCATCACTAACTGAATACAAGACACTGCCCTTGGCCTCATCTCTCTGCTCCCACCTTGCCAACTGCTCATCTGCTGGCTGACCACTGCGAATACGGTCAATGAGAGAAGACTGGATCGTCAAGGTGGATAGACGGAGAACTCTGCCTTGAGGATATACCTCTAGATCAAACCTCTGCATCTCAGACTGAAGAGGTCTCTGAATCATCAGATGGGCCATCACCGCAACTTTCCTGCTCAACGCATCCGCGACTACATTAGCCTTACCCGGGTGGTAGCTAATGTCGCAATCATAATCTTTCACAAGCTCCAACCATCGCCTCTGACGCATATTCAGATCTTTCTGCGTAAAGAAGTACTTGAGGCTCTTGTGGTCGATAAAGTTCTGGCACTTCTCTCCATACAAATAATGCCTCCAGATCTTCAAAGCAAAAACAAAGGCTGCCAACTCTTGATCATGGGTAGGGTAATTCTACTCATGAGTCTTCAATTGACGAGAAGCATATGCTATCACCTTCCCATGCTGCATCAATACTGCGCCAAGACCGAGCTTCGAAGCATCGGTATACAAGACAAAATCTCCAGGCCCTAATGGCATGGCCAAAACTGGTGCTGAGATAAGAGTTTGCTTCAAAGTATCGAAGCTCTTCTGAAAATCATCGCTCCACACAAATTTCACATTCTTCTTGGTCAAAGCTGTAAGTGGAACTGCGATAGATGAGAATCCCTGAATAAACTTCTGGTAATATCCTGCTAAGCCAAGAAAACTGCGAATCTCAGATGCATTCTGTGGTACAACCCAATCTCTGACTGCTGCAACTTTTGCTAGTCTACTTCGATACCACTGCTAGAAACAATGTGGCCTAAGAACGCCACATTCTCCAACCAGAATTCGCACTTACTGAACTTTGCGAACAATCTGTGCTTCTGCAATGTCTGCAACACTATGGTCAGATGTCTGCCGTGATCCTCCTGATTCTTCGAGTAGACGAGAATGTCGTCTATGAACACTATCACAAACTGATCAAGATACGGCTGAAATACGCGATTCATGAGATCCATGAAGATCGTTGGCGCATTCGTCAAATCGAACGACATCACAAGGAACTCGTAGTGGCCATAACGAATCGTAAAAGCAGTCTTTGAAACATCAGTATCTTTCACCCTCAACTGGTGATAACCGGAACGCAGATCAATCTTGGAGAACACCGAAGCTCCCTGCAACTGGTCAAATAGATCTTCAATCCTCGGAAGTGGGTATTTATTCTTCACTGTAACCCTGTTCAACTCCCGGTAATCGATGCAAAGTCTCATAGAGCCATCCTTCTTCTTCACAAACAAGACTGGCGCGCCCCATGGTGAAATGCTTGGGCGAATGAACTCCTTGTCAAGAAGTTCCTGAATCTGCTTCTTAAGCTCTGCCATCTCTGTCGGTGCTAGTCGGTACGGTGCTTTTGAGATCGGAACCGTACCTGGCATAAGCTCAATGGAAAACTCCACCTCTCGCTCAGGTGGCATACCAAAGACGTCTTCTGGAAAAACGTCTAGAAAATCTCTGACAACTGGGACATCTGAGGCTGATTGACTGGGTGCCTCGAGGAAAGATATAAAAGTTGCTAAAATCGCTCGACACCCTCTATGCATGAGCTTTCTAGCCTGGACATAAGGAATAATGCGCGGTAAGGGAAAGTACCTGTCCGGCTCAAATAAGAGCTGTGTCATCCCAGGCGGTCGGACTAGAACAGATCTCCGCTGGAAGTCTATCAACACTCTGTTCCGCAATAGCCAATCCATGCCTAATATGATGTCAAACTCTGGCATCGGCAATACGATCAGATCCGAATAAACCAGGTTGCCATGAAGCTCAAGATCTATGTCTCGGATCACATTGGTAGCTGTCATCTCCTCACCCGAAGGCAGTACTACTGAATAAGCTACATCTAGCCCAATGGTCTTAACTTTGAGAAAATTAGCGAAGACCTCTGAAATAAACGAGTGAGTAGCCCCTGAATCTATTAAGGCTTTTGTAGCTGAGCCAGCTATGAAAATTCTCCCTGAAAGGTTAGAACACTATGCTGAACCCAATAATCACAAGAGCTAAGCTTATAGACATGCATATGCCAAAGTTTTTCTAACTTAAATTCCCAAAAATAATACTGAGTAGAGCATGCAACCCAATCGCAATTCTAGGTTCAAAATCTCAACCCAAAACATTAAATCCCAAATATAAATTTAAAGCTTAAAGGTACCTGTCATAAGCATGGTATCGAGGTTCGTCTCCGCTGCATGGAGAGCAAATACCCTGCCTTGGGTAGGCAGGTTCCTTTGAGTGCACTGCGGTAGCACGTGGTCTGGGCTACCGCACTTGTAACACTTTCCAGAGCCATACATACATACTCTAGGATGGCGACGTGAGCATTTAAGACAGATCGGATGCTCAATAGGCTTAGGGACTGCGCGTCCCCGCTGCTGCTGGTGGCCTATGTTTCTGGGCGGGCCATGGAAAGGCCTCTTATTCTGCTACTGATGCTGCTGAGGGGGAGGGCGGTGTGGTACCTGGACTGGGCGCTTGCCCTGGCGGTCTCTCTCGATATCACGCCGATCCTACTCTGCAGCTAGAGCTCTGGAGACAGCGACCTCAGAAGTAGTAGGGTCAGACACCCTAACATCACGGCGCAAGATCGGCCGTAGACCCACCAAGAAATGCATCAACTTCGCTTTAGCATCATTCGCGATCAGAGGCACAAAATGACAACCCCTCTTAAACTTACGGATGAAATCCATAACAGTCAAATCTCCCTACCTCAGGCTCATGAATTCCGTGGTCAACCTGGTGCGCACTTCCTCAGTAAAATACTTGGAGTAGGCCACAACATTGTTCCCCGCAAACTGTGCGAAGAACTGAGTCATCCCAGCTAGCATCTGGACATTCATATCTGGTGGAGGGGGTGGAGGTCCATGCCTCTCTTGCCTCTGCTCCTCCTCGTCCTCCCGGCGAGGCTCATCATTTCCAGTGCGCTCGAGAATGTCTAGGGGGCATACTGTTCCATACATATAACCCATACGTAACCAACATGCAAAATTCCATAATTTGTTTAAATTTAAATAAATAATGAGCAATTAAAAGTCGGAGCGTAAAAATAATTCATGAGAACTTGTAGTTAAAACAATTCATGCTTTAAATAGAATGCATAAATGTAAAACTTACAGACCGAAGACGTGACTTCGTGAGCTTCTCGAGGTCAGTAGCAGTACAACCTTTTACAGAACCATTGCTCTGATACCACCTGTAGAGGCCTCTAAATTCGTACTTGAAAATTTGCGGAAAAGTTTAAAAATTTTCAAATCAAATCTTTTAAGCCCTCTTCAACTGTACAGTCCATTACATTGTTCAGTCTAGGAATCCCTCTCATTCCCGTGTGGGATCGGTTCATTCATGTTCCCTCCACCTAGAAGCCTGCTAGGAGCCGCTCATTGTCCGTGCAACCTCATGGCACCGGCGATCACCCCCCGCCCTCTTCGGCCCCGGGCCTCACACATATATCGTAAATAACAAGTAATAATAATAAAATCGCATGCAAGGTGAAAATATCATGTCATGAGTAAATGAAATACGTGCATAACGGAACTGAAAATCGCATCATGAATAATTAATATTACGTGCATAACTGAACTGAACTGAACTGAAAGTAATAAGTAAAATGTTTGCTCCGTAGAGCTCTGTCATAAAATAACGTGTAATAATTTTCTGTTGAGATTATGTTATACGCAAGTGGCCCCATGAACTGCACTGAACTGAACTGAACTGACTGGTAACTGACGACCGGGTGAAATACTACTCGTCTGATCATACTAATGCCACAGTATACTGGGTGGTACAAAACTAACTGACCGGTAACTGACAACCGGATGAAGTAATAATCCCATGATAGTAAAGTGACCACAAACAATATCGCATAAATCTCAAAATGAATATTTTGCATTTTTGCACGTAATATAATTAAATACAAAATTAAATATCCTTTATAAATTTTACCATAAGGGTTGGACCGTTCCCAGGCTCGCTGCGACCTAATTATGTCATGAAAAATATGCAAATGATTTACTTGACCAAACTTTGTAATTGGATCCAAAAACGAGACAATTACGCTCACTGACTTAGTATTTAATCATGACTCCGAGCCAACCCGAACCAACACCGAACCAACGTTTAGTCATGATTAAAATACTCTTAAAAATGATTAAATAATGCTCCTAAATTTACAGTACTCGAAATTTAGTGAATGGAGGCCAAAAACGTGGAACGCTCTTTCGAGAGTCACTTTGGCACATTGCACCGTAAATTCTCGTACGACCTCTAAAATGATCCGAATCATAAACGGCCAAAAAAATTGCACCGTAAATTCTCGTACGACCTCTAAAATGATCCGAATCACTAATGGCCATTGGGGCTTGAACCACCGACCAGAGCCTCTTTCCAACATACTGAGGGTTGGTTTGAACCATGGCTAAGGGCCATAGGACAGCCACAATCCAACCCACAACCGAAATGGTTCAAAACTCCCACCCGAGAACGCATGTACACGCGTGGGGAGAGTTGCTTAGTTTGCTGTCCCATGTCATTCCAGTGGCCATTTGATTGACCATGGCATGATCTAGACAACAAGGGGTATGGTAGGAACCGTGGCTAATGGCTAAGGAGCCAACCAAGATCCACACCAACACCCAAAACCGAACACACACTACACATGCAGAAATGAAGGGGCGAAGGGGCTGTTGTGTATTGTTTGTTTTAAAACCGATGGTACAATGAACCAAGCCATGAAAGGGCTTCTTGGTCATGTCCTAGACATGCTAGGAAAGGGTTCAAACCATGGTTACAGGCCCAAGATCCAACCAAGATTCGAACCATCCTTAGACAAACCAAAACCAGAATTTTCGAAACTCATTTCTGCACTATGGGGAGGTTGCTGTCATTTCTGAGTTTCCAGCTGGTAGGGGGCTTGAACTAAAGGACCAACATGGTCTTGACACAACCTAGTACATGTCTAGGTGCAGCCTTGGGAGCCTAGGGTCGAGCCAACCACCTGAAATCATCAAAACAGCCGAAACCGTGAATAGCACAAGGAGGACAAAAATTTCTGTACATGTTTCGAAAATGGGCTGTTTTCATTTCGGTTTTCATGGTTAAAAATCATGCACATGTGATGTTAAAAAAAATCAGTATATTACTTGATTGAGGAGTAAATAAAAACATATACATGCCTTGGTTTGTTTTGAAAGAAAAACAAACGAAACGACTACGCGGCGCAGAGGAGGAGTCTTCTTCTTTTCTCTTCTTGTTTTCTCTCTTGTTTTTGATGGTGGTGCACGATTTTCCCTTCTTAAAGTGCTCTGAATTTTCGAGGATGGTGAGGGAGAAAATGGCTAGGGAAATGAGGGAAGTCTACTAATTAATTGGAAAGTTTGAATGGCAATTAAAATCTTTCTATCCTTGTTGCTTGCTAGATAGGAATGATACGAGATGGTGGAATGATTTGATTTTATTGGGGAATGATATCAAGGGGCCGATTTTTTGCATTCAAATGTGGTAGAAATATTGCTTAAATATTTAATTATGGATGATTAAAATGAAGCGAATTATCTACCAAGAAGAGACTTAATGAAAGAAATAAAATGGTTAGTTGTCAAATATTTTTAAATCTATCAAGGGGGCCGATTTTTTTCCAATAAAAATGAAGGCAAGGATATTGCTTAATTAATATTTGTTGGTGATTAAAGTGGAGGAATTATATTACAAAGAAGGGATAAGGAAAGATATAAAAATTGGTGAGTTGTCGAAAATCAAATCTTATAAAATGAAGTGGCCGATTTTATCTAGTCAAAAGAGGTAGGAAAATTGCTTAATTAATATTTATTGAAGATTTAAAGTTGAAAGATTTATTCTACTAAGGAGGGATAAGGAAAGGTAATCAAAATTGTGAGTTGGCAAATTAATTAAATCCCTAAAAGATGATGGCCGAAAATTTGAGATAATGGGAGGGAAAAATATTTCTTAAATATTGTATTTTAAATCTTTAGTGTTTTATCTACCCATTAAATATTTTAGGGAATTAATAAATTAGTTTAGGATAGACATTACCTTGCATGCATTGCTAAATCTTTAAATTAAATTACCAACATGTTAAATTACAATTTCTTAAATAAAATAAGTTTAAATTAACTTATCTCAATTGGTCACATATTTTATTTTAGGTTTTTGATTAAATTATTGAACCTGAAGGAATTTATTTACTACTTATCTGAAGTTAATTAATTAAATTCTCAAATTCTCTTTCACATTAAGTTAACTTATTATTTATCTTAAATAAATTCTAAGAATGTTTTCCAAATATTAAAATTTATCTCTTTATTCCAACTCAAGTCTGGCCTCTCTTATTTAACTGAAAAGGTAGTAATTAAACTACTGCATGAACTAAATAAATAAATTTAAAGAAAAAAATTTAAATACTCATGCAATAAAATCATTTTAAATTTAAATACTAAAATTATGCATGGCTTATACGTAGTCTAATTTACGGGTTCTACAATATAACTCCGCATACTGTGTCATGATGAATGTCGTCTGAATAGGTAGAAAATACATTGATTTTGTAAGACGATCCACTATCACCCATATAGCATTAAAACCTTTAATAGTTCTCGGCAATCCCACAATAAAATTCATAGTGATATTTTCCCATTTCCACTCGGGAATAGGAAGTGTCTTAAGCTTCTTCGCTGGCCTCTGATGCTCTGCTTTCACTTCTTGACATGTCAAACACTCGGATAAAAATCGCAGGATATCTCTCTTCATGTCCGGCCACCAATATAACAACTGCAAATCTTTGTATATCTTCGTGCTTCAAGGATGAATGGAATATGGTGTTGAAAGGGGATCGGTTAAGGTGCTTGCTTGCGCAATGAAAGTTTCAAAATTATTTTTCATACAAGAAAAACAAGCACCCTAAACAATAGTGTGTAGGAAATACAATAAAACACAAAATGACATTCATAGAGTGTTTTAGAAAATTACCTATCAATCTTAAAAGATTGATGATGGCTCCAACTAAGTTGTAAATAACTTAGATCTTGTATGGTTGACCCTCTACAAGCTTTCCTTGCTCTTGGACTCCTTCTTTCAAATTAAGTCCACCACCAAATAGGAAGATCCCCTCTAATTTTGCACTAGAAAAAATTAGATTTTTTCTTTTGAGAAGAGTGTGCTTTCATCAACAATTGAAGAAGCAAAATATGGAGAGAAAAGTGAGTGAAAATTTCGGCCAACATGTGTGTGGAGTGAAGGGGGAGACTTTTCTTGGTTTTGTAAAAAGTAAAAAGTAAGCGTGTGCATGCCATGTCTTGGATATTGAAAAAATAGCCTCCAACCCTTCACCTTCCATGCATGCAATCCTATTTGGGTTTGTAACAATTACAAAGCCCATGGACTTTTATTTAAATATCCCAAATCTATTTGAGATCATTTAAACTTTACTTGATTTTACTCAAGCCCACTAGTTGGATAATTATTTCCAATTGGGCTCTACAAGACCTAATATTATTTAATTAATTCAACACTTAAATTAATTTAATTATTTAGACTCTACTAGGCCCACTAGTGTTTAATTAATTCAACACTTGATTTAATTTAATTTAGTCCATAATAATGTTTATGAAAATCAAAATTTTCAAATACATTAATTATTTTGACCAACTTTTAATTTAGGAACACTTTTACAAATTAAAAGTTACATTCCCCTCATATAAGTCGTACTTATATTTTTCTTTATTCTTATAAACTCTTTTATAATCCGTTCAACACATTGAACAATTTTACTTCTCAACGGGATCTAGAAAGTTAGCATTTGTGTGACCCTCAATGGTTCATTGATACAACTAGCCGTGGGTTCACATCATCATGTGATTCGGGACTAAACATGTCCTTATATGAGTATACCCCAACTGCTCCATTCTTACTTATCAACTCCTTGATAATAAGAACGTCAGAACTCAAGTATGATAGTATCCAACCAATCATGTTAAACGCCTAGCAGTATCTCTTACATGATTTCCTAGGTATCAAATGATAGTTCCTACATGAACCCATCTATTATGGTTAGCGTACAGTACGGTCCCTTCATCTCATATATCCCGACCGATTCGACAACTATTGGTATATCGAGAGCTGTCAAAGAGTCGATACTATGTGTCATGTCGTAGTTTCATCGATGGTGTAATCTATGAAACCCCTTTCATAATTACCACCAACACTCTGATCAGAGATTTCATACTACATACACATAGGATATCCATACCCAAAGGTAAGCGATTAATACCCGTCTACAATGAATCGACTCCTATATGTTTCGACAGAACACCCAACCTTGCCACTTGATGACCCCATATGAGTCGGTAAATAAGTCAAAGTGCAATGCTAACATATAGAGTCTCAATGTTGTCTCGGGTCATAAGGACTAATGGTATACAACCATAAACTAGGACGTTTTCACTCGATAAATGAGAACCATAATAGATTGGGGAATGATTTTTGTATCATATCTTCTCATCCTCATTTCTCTCCATCGGTTTAGAGCTAAGGTTCCTCATTTCTCCTTCAATCCAATTTCTTCCAAGACATTAATCTTTGATTGAAGTCTTAATCTTTTCTTGGAGATTTGAAGTTCATCTCCTCAAGAGTTTAGAAGCAAGGTAAGAAAGCTTATTTCCTTGAGTTAGTGATTGAAGGGAAAACAATGTGTTGTTTGGCTTGAGTGTTGACGTAAAGTTGTTAATATAATGATTGATAGTATTATTATTATATGTATTGGTATTTTGAAAAGAAATGGAATTGAAGACAAGGGCAAAGTAAAGGAGCTAACCCTTTAGCACGCATGTCATGTGTTTGATAAAATCATTCAATGAATTTTTTTTATGTCATATTACGGTTAAGAAATTTACGGTTCTTGATTCGAATCAGTATTGAATTAATTATGAATTTTGTACAGAAATTGCTCTGTTTTGATAGATGATCAAAGTTCTTGAATTAGAGTAGAATTCAGAGGCTCAAGACTTCTCACATACACATTTCGATCTTCTTTTGGTAATATTGAAAGGTATGTTACGGTCGGTAACATACGAGGTAAAAGTATCATTTTTATTTTAAATTGAACAGCCTATGGCTCGATGAATTAATTGTGATTTGATGATGATTGTTGTTTTGAGATGAGTTTATTATGATATCGAGATGATGATATTGATTTGCATCATTACATTACATATTGAGCCACTTGTCGATTCAGATTTGATATGGCGGAGGTCGCCTTGATTTATTGATTTTTTTGGACGTATGGGGCTATAGTTGAGTTGGCATAGTGTATGCGGAGGTCGCTGCTATGGCCTGAACACTCTCTATAGGCGCACCATAGTCCTGGGATTGTAGAACACAACAACCCACCTCGAGCGGATGAGTCGGTGGATGTTGCTGGGGGATTCTCTTTCATTGGGTACCCTATGACCAGATGATTCACTTGATCTTGAGATTTATTGATAGCCCACAGCTTCTGATCATGCATTGCATTATATTGCATCTTTATGAATTTCATGTGAACTATTTGTCATTTTAAAACTCATATGTTATTGATTGTATCATACTGGGTTTATACTCACAGGCACGTCGGCTACCTCTTGTTTTCATGTGCTTGACGGTAGGTGAGGCGAGGCTTGGGATGCCAGAGTCCAGCTCCAGGCGAGGAGATACGAGTTAGAGTGGGATTCTCGGGTCTTAGGAGCTATTTTATGATGTTGGGATTACATTGGTTCATTAGTTTATTTTGGCATGTTGAAAATTATATTTCAAACATTTGAGACATTTAAATTATATTGACGATGTTTATGTGGATTTGTGAACCACAAATTATGTATTTTACTCAATCATTTGGTTTGTTACAATTATAATTATTAGTATTAGATATCGGACCCGGGGCCCCACATTAGGTGGTATCAGAGCGTAAGATATTTGGGAACAGGGTAGATTGAGTCAGTTCAAATTGCTTGATCATGTGATATATTTGCTAGCATGTTCATTGTGCCATAATGTGAAATGCATTATTATAATTGAGATATTATGTTGTTGAGCTTTATTCAAGATTTTTGAGATTGTTGAGTCTCGAG
Source organism: Primulina huaijiensis (assembly GCF_012295235.1). Lineage (NCBI taxonomy): Eukaryota > Viridiplantae > Streptophyta > Magnoliopsida > Lamiales > Gesneriaceae > Primulina > Primulina huaijiensis. The sequence goes on from NC_133311.1 coordinate 7,044,329, forward strand.
AGCCAAAGATGATTGATACAAGATTGAGATGATTATGATATTGTGATTTTATATGTGTTTGATCTATTTTATATCAGAAATGGCTACTCGAGGTAGAAGTCGTGGTAGACCTAGACAGAACATACGAGTGGCACAAGATCAGGGCAGTGCTACTCATACTCAGATGGATATTTCTCCAACTCCGATGGAGATACTGTTAGCCAGATTTCAGTCTTTGCATCCACCGATGTTGAAGGGTACAGAGAATGCATTAGAGTGTGAGAACTGGTTGGAGAATATGGATCAGTTATTTGAATATCTAGAGTATCCAGATGATCGTAGAATCGAATTAGTTGTCCATCAGTTATTGGATGTTTCTAAGAGTTGGTGGATCATGACTAAAAAATCTTTAGAGGGTCAAGGTATGATTGTTACTTGAATATTTTTAAATCTGAATTTTATCAGCGTTTCTTTCCTACCTCTTACAGGAAAGATAGGGGAGCCGAGTTTGCAAATTTAAAGGAAGGGAATATGAATATTGAAGACTATGTTGCTAAGTTCTCGAATTTACTGAGATTTGCTCCTCATGCAGCATCTGATGAAGAAGCTAAGGCCGATCATTTCATAAATGGTCTTAACCCTTATATCTTTACCCTGGTTAATACCGGAAGGCCTAACACTGAGCTGAAATCGGAATCATTAGGCAGAGAGGTTCTCAGATGCAACGACCCCAACAGCCACAATATCGACAGCAGTTCAGACAGGGTAATAGTGGCCGTAACAGTGGTAACATAAGAGAGCAGTTTCGGGCTAGAGGCTAGCAATTTAAGAGGCATGGTAGTAATTTTTCGAGTTCTAGTGGATCGAGACAGTCTGGTTTAGTTCAGAGTACTGGTTATTCAGGTCCGAATTGTGGTCAGTGTGGTGGTAGACATTATATCGATCAGTGTATAGGAGTCTCGGGAGCTTGCCACTTGTGTAACCAGGTGGGACACTATGCTAGAGTGTGTCCTAACCGTGGCAGTGATATATCTCAGAGGGGGGGATCATCAAGACAGACACCTCATCAGAATCGTCAGACCCCTACAGTTCATTCCCATCAGCAATCAAACCGGTCAGATCAGAACAAACAGAGTGGTAGCCATAGGGCAGGACAAACACCTAGAAAACAGGCTCGAGTTTTTGCAATCACTGAGGATGAGGCACATAATGCTCCAGATAATGTCATTGCAGGTAATTGTTTTCTATCAGGTTACCCTGATTATGTTTTGATGGATACTGGTGCATCACATACTTTCATAGCTGAGCACTTTGTCACATTGTATTCATAGCATTCTGTGCCATTATCATCTACATTATCTATTTCTACTCCACTGGGCAAAGTGATGAGGTCAGTTGAAATGATAAGTGGTTGTGAATTTCGGTATGAGGATAATGTCATTGAGATTGATTGCATTGTGTTGGAGATGTCTGATTTTGACTGCATAGTTGGTATTGACATGTTAACAAGATACAGGGCTACTGTAGATTGTTTTCAGAAGATTGTTAAGTTTAGGCCTGATATGACAAATCACTGAACATTCTATGGTAAGGGTTCTCGAGCTAAGATTCCTTTGATATCTGTTTTGTCCATGACTCATTTGTTGAAGAAAGGAGCAGAATGTTTCTTGGTTTATGCAATTGATATTTCAAGGTCATTACCTAAATTGGCAGATATTCCAATTGTTAGTGAATTTTCAGATGTATTTCCAGATGAAATTCCAGGATTTCCTCCAGTCCGAGATATTGAGTTCAACATTGAGTTGATGCCAGGTACACAGCCTATTTCTAGAGCTCCTTATAGGATGGCGCCAATTGAACTGAAGGAACTAAAGGAACAACTTGAGGATCTATTTGCTAAAGGATATATAAGACCAAGTGTTTCACCTTGGGATGCTCCGGTTTTATTCGTGAAAAAGAAAGATGGGTCTATGAGGCTTTGTGTCGATTATAGACAGTTGAATAAAGCCACAGTAAAGAATAAGTATCCTTTGCCAAGGATTGATGATCTCTTTGACCAGTTGCAAGGTTCTTCAGTATATTCTAAGATTGATTTAAGATCTGGATATCATTAGTTAAGAGTTAGAGAGCCTTTTGGGTTGACCAATGCACCTGCGGTATTTATGGATTTGATGAACCGTATGTTTCAACGGTATATAGATCAATTTGTTGTGATCTTCATTGATGATATTCTTATTTATTCAAAATCTGAATTTGAGCATGCCGAGCACTTGAGAGCTGTTTTGCAGATTTTGAGTACTGAAAAGTTGTATGCTAAATTATTCAAATGCAAGTTTTGGTTGGATAGAGTGGTTTTTCTTGGACATGTGATTTCGAGTGCTGGTATGTCAGTTGATCCGAGTAAAGTTGAGGCAGTCATCAATTGGTCTAGACCGACATCAGTTCCTGAGGTACGTAGTTTTATGGGGTTGGCAGGCTACTATCGCAGATTTATTGAAGGATTCTCACAGAGTGCGAGGCCAATTACCCAGCTGACACAAAAGAATGCACCATTTATTTGGTCGCAGGCATGTGAGGCTAGTTTTGTTGAATTTAAGCAGAGATTGACTAGTGCTCCAGTTCTGACTATTCCATCAGGTGTAGGAGGATTTACAGTGCACACTGATGCTTCACATCAAGGACTGGGTTGTGTATTAATGCAGCATGGCCGTGTGGTTGCCTATGCTTCACGACAGTTGAAGCCACATGAGTTTAAATACCCACTGCATGACTTGGAACTAGCAACAGTGGTTTTTGCCCTAAAGATTTGGCGTCACTACTTGTATGGTGGGAAATTTGAGATATTCACTGATCATAAGAGTTTGAAATACCTCTTTTCACAAGCGGAGCTGAACATGAGACAGAGACGTTGGTTGGACTTGTTAAAAGACTATGATTGCGAAATAAAATATTATCCAGGCAAGTCTAATGCAGCAGCTGATGCTTTGAGCAGAAAAGTATGTAATATGTCTTTGATCACTAGCAGTGTATCTGATCTAGTAGAAGAATGTTGTTTCTCTGGTTTGGATTTTGTGGTAGATACTCAACCTGTAAGAGTATTTATTATTCAGGCAGAGCCCGAGTTGTTTGTAAAAATTAAAGAAGCCCAAAGGTTGGATCAAGGCATTCAGAAATCAGTTGAACTCGTCAGATCAGGACATCGATCAGAATTTCAGGTCAATAATGAGGGTATTTTGTTTGTGAATGATCGTATTGTAGTTCCAAATATTTCAGAGTTGAGGAATATTTCAGAGTTGAGGATACAAATTTTACGTGATGCTCATTGCAGTAAGTTCAGTGTACACCCTGGAAGTAAAAAGATGTACAATGACTTGAAGAAACAATTTTGGTGGAAAAGAATGAAATCTGACATAGCAGAATTTGTATCTCGATGTTTGAATTGTCAACAAGTGAAAGCAGAAAGGAAGCGACCAGGAGGTCTTCTGCATAGCCTTAAGGTTCCAGAATGGAAGTGGGACCATATCACCAGGGACTTTGTCACGAAATTGCCGAGGTCGTCGAGGGGTTGCGATACAATTTGGGTTATCGTTGACAGATTAACCAAGTCTTCGTGTTTCATTCCTTATCAGATGACATATAGACATGATCAGATGGCCAGATTGTACATCATAGAAGTTTTGAGATTGCATGGTGTGCCTAAATCCATTGTATCAGATCGTGATCCTAGATTTTCTTCTCATTTTTGGCAGAGTTTATAAGAGGCCCTTGGTACTCGTTTGCATTTGAGTATAGCATATTATCCTCAGACAGACGGACAGTCAGAACGTACTATTCAGACATTAGAAGATATGCTAAGAGCTGTAGTGATGGATTTCGGTATTGGTTGGCAGGATTTGTTACCACTTGTCGAGTTTTCTTATAACAACAGTTATCAAGTGAGCATTGGAATGTCACCATTTGAAGCACTATATGGCAGGAAGTGTCGATCTCCTTTGTATTGGGACGATTTATCTGAAGCACCAATTGTAGGACCTGATATGATAAGAGATATGACAGAGAAGGTGAAATTGATTCAGAGTCGTATGAGAGCTGCTCAGGATAGGCAGGCTAAGTATGCGAACATCAGGAGACGACCGTTGATTTTTGAGAAAGGTGACAGAGTTTTTCTGAAAATATCTCCTTTCCGTGGTACAGTTAGATTCGGAAAGAAGGGTAAATTATCACCGAGATTCATAGGTCCGTACGAAATTTTGGAACGTGTTGGTGATTTGGTTTATAGATTAGCTCTTCCTCCTGCATTATCAGGTGTTCATGATGTTTTTCATGTATCCATGTTGAGGAAATATCATCCAGATCCTTTTCATGTACTTCCACCTGATGAAGTTGAGTTAGATCAGAATTTGAGCTACATTGAGAGACCGATTCAAATTCTAGATAGAAAAGATAAGCAACTCAGAAATAAATTAATACCGTTGATTAAAGTACAGTGGAACAGACATGTTGTCGAAGAGGCAACTTGGGAATTAGAAGATAAAATGAGACAAAAATATCCAGAGTTATTCAAATGAAGTACGCTTCTATTCTCGGTTTTATTTTCAGTATTGATCATTACAAGTTAGTCTTGAAAGAGATGATTGATTTCGAGGACAAAATCTATTTTTAGAGGAGAGGAATTGTAATGCCCGAATTTTGAAAAAAAAATAACAAAATTTTGGCAGTAGTTGTGATGGTTTATGGCTTTACGTTATGGTATGAATGGTAATGAATGTTATAGAATGGAATACATAATGGAGGGGTAGAATCAAAGGTGGAATTTGTGCTAAATAGGTAATGGAAGTGCAGAAACGGTATGAATAATGTGGCGGTAGTTGTGGTTTTTAGCATAATGTTTTGTATATTGATCCATTTGATGTGAGGCCATTTTCATTAGAAAGATAAGACATAAGGCTATAACTTTTTTATTTTGAGTTTTGGTCATTTCATTAGGGAAGATGAGACAAAAGTGGCCCGAAATGTGTTGTGTGTATCGTCGTTCTTGCACTAACACATGTTGGGAGATTGAGCATAAATTTTTACTCAAACCTCCAAATGACATGAAGCCAATTGGAGATGCAAGCCAAGATATTGAGATACAACTTTCTTGTTGACCACTTTTGCAAATTCTGAAGTTAAAAATGCGTTCTTGGTAGAATATGGCGCGTCCCTGCGCCAGATCCCGCACGATAGCGCGCCCGGTGCTAAAACTTTGGGTATTGGGCAGTATGGTGCACGCCCCTGCGCCAAAACACACGCCATGGCGCCCAGCACTTGTACAAAAAACGTGTTTTGAGGTTTGGAGGGTATATAATAGATTGGAGAATGATTTTTGTATCCTTTCTTCTCATCCTCATTTCTCTCCATCGGTTTAGAGCTAGGGTTCCTCATTTCTTCTTCAATCCAATTTCTTCCAAGACATTAATCTTTGATTGAAGCCTTAATCTTTGATTGGAGATTTGAAGTTCTTCTCCTCAAGAGTTTAGAAGCAAGGTAAGAAAGCTTATTTCCTTGAGTTAGTGATTGAAAGGAAAACAATGTGTTGTTTGGTTTGAGTGTTGAGGTAAAGTTGTTAATATAATTATTGATGGTATTATTATTGTATGTATTGGTATTTTGAAAAGAAATGAAATTGAAGACAAGTGCAAAGTAAAGGAGCTAACCCTTTAGCACGCATGTCATGTGTTTGATAGAATGATTCAATGAAATTTTTTTATGTCATATTACGGTTAAGAAATTTACGGATATTGATTCGAATCAGTATTGAATTAATTATGAATTTTGTACAGAAATTGCTCTGTTTTGATAGATGATCAAAGTTCTTGAATTATAGTAGAATTCAGAAGTTCAAAACTACTCACATACACATTTCAATCTTCTTTTGGTAATATTGAAAGGTATGTTACGGTCGGTAACATACGAGGTAAAAGTATCATTTTTATTTTAAATTGAACAATCTATGGCTCGATGAATTATTTGTTATTTGATGATGATTGTTGTTTTGAGATGAGTTTATTATGATATCGATATGATGATATTGATTTGCATCATTACATTGCATATTGAGCCACTTGTCAATTCAGATTTGATATGGCGGAGGTCGCCTTGATTTATTGATTTTTTGGACGTATGGGGATATAGTTGAGTTGGCATAGTGTATGCGGAGGTCGCTGCTATTGCCTGAACACTCTCTATAGGCGCACCATAGTCCTGCGATTGTAGAACACAGCAACCCACCTCGAGCGGATGAGTCGGTGGATGTTGCTGGGGGATTCTCTTTCCTTGGGTACCCTATGACCAGATGATTCACTTGATCTTGAGATTTATTGATAGCCCACAACTTCTGATCATGCATTGCATTATATTGCTTCTTTATGAATTTCATGTGAACTATTTGTCATTTTAAATCTCATATGTTATTGATTGTATCATACTGGGTTTATACTCACCGGCACGTCGGCTACCTCTTGTTTTCATGTGCTTGACGGTAGGTGAGGCGAGGCTTGGGATGCCAGAGTCCAGCTCCAGGCAAGGAGATACGGGTTAGAGTGAGATTCTCGAGTCTTAAGAGCTATTTTATGATGTTGGGATTACATTGGTTCATTAGTTTATTTTGGCATGTTGAAAATTATATTTCAAACATTTGAGACATTTAAATTATATTGACGATGTTTATGTGGATTTGTGAACCACAAATTATGTATTTTACTCAATCATTTGGTTTGTTAAAATTATAATCATTAGTATTAGATATCGGACCTGGGGCCCCACAAAACTTGGCTCGACGGGCACCTATTCTAACAGGTGTGTCATTAGCTTCTTTCATAATGAGCTCACGCAAAGAGTCGTCACTAGGAACCCATAAATGATATCGATAACGAACTATACCATCCACCTCAGTATAATTGTCACGCCCCGAGCCTAGGCTCGCGCCTGCGTGACTGCACAATGGGCTCTTATAGCAACTACTTCGTATTCGTCCTCGCTTTACGAAAATGATTAACCCAAGTTGCTATAGAAGTTCATTGTAAGTCATTATAAACTCATTTTAAATATTTGATTTTTTGATGTGGGACAAGGGTATCACAATAATAACTTCCTGCCCTTGGCTTTATCTCTCAATCTACACTTTTCCAATTGCTCATCAGTAGACCGTCCCTCACGGATTCTATCTCTCAAATTCGACTGAACTGTCAAGGTGGCAAGATTAGGGGCCTCGCCCTTAGCATATACTGTAAGCTCAAACCGCTGTATCTCGGATTTCAATGGTCTTTGAAATGATAATTGAGTAATAATTGCTGCTTTTCAACACAATGTGTCTGCCACTACATTAGTTTTTCCCGGATGATAGCTAATCTCACAGTCGTAGTCTTTCACTAATTCAAGCCATCTTCGTTGTCTCATATTCAACTTTTTTTGGGTGAAGAATTATTTCAAGCTTTTATGGTCGGTGAAATCTGGCACTTCTCCCTAAATAAATAATGTCTAAAAATCTTCAGTGTGAAAACTACCGCTGCAAGCTCAAGATCATGAGTATGGTAGTTTTTCTCGTGGACTTTCAACTGTCTCGACGCATAGGCTATAACTCGATCATTTTGCATCAGAATTGCACTCAAACCAAGTTTAGAAGCATCGGTATACATTAGGGGTGTCAAAATGCAACACGACCCGTCAACCCGACACGACCCAACACGAAAAAAATCAGGTTCGGGTTGAGGTTTTTCGGGTTCGAGTTGGGTGGGTTCGGGTTAGTGCTGGGTTAGACGGGTTTCGGGTTGGGTCGCGGGTTGACCCGAATTTTTTTTTTTAAATATTACCTATATTTTTATATATTGTATGTTTGAACAAAATTTATGGTATATTTATATGTTAAATTTTCATTATTTAATATTTATTTTGTATATTTTTTTATCTTTTTAACAATTGTTTATTTGATTTAGTAAATATACTTTTAATTTTCTACAATTAAACTTTCAAATTTAAATCGTAAATTTTGTTATTATGTGTTTAAATTAAAATATTATTATAATTTTTTATTTTTTCGAATTTTTTTGAAAAAAATAAAAATAAATAAATAAATTTCGGGTTAGGTGGGTTAGACAGGTTGATTCGGGTTAGACGGGTTCGTGTTCGGGTTGGAGGTTTTCGGGTTGCTTCGGGTTCGGGTTGGGAAAAAAAAAATTTCGCGAGTTGACCCGAAACCCGACTCACCCGACCCGATTGACACCCCTAGTATACATAACATACTCTCTTTGCCCCGATGGCATAGCTAACACTAGTGCTGAAATTAAGGCTTGCTTCAACTTGTCAAAACTGTCTTGGCACTCGGATCCCCATACAAACTTTGCATTTTTCTTTGTCAAGGCGGTCATGGGTACCGTAATAGATAAGAATCCCTGAATAAAAATTTGATAGTAGCCAGCTAGTCCCAAGAAACTTCGGATCTTTGTTACACTTTTAGGTACTGGCCATTCTTTTACTGCTTCAACTTTACTTGGATCAACCTCGACACCATCTCTAGAAATGATGTGACCTAAGAACGCCACTCTATCAAGCCAAAACTCACACTTGTTGAATTTTTCAAACAACTTCCTATCTTTCAGTACTTGCAGCGCTGTCCTCAAATGCCGATTGTGCTCCTCTTTACTCTTCGAATAGATCAAAATGTCATCAACGAAGACTATAATAAACTGATCCAGATACGACTGAAATACACGATTCATAAGATCTATGAAGATCGCTGGCGCATTGGTCAACCCAAATGGCATGACCATAAACTCATAGTGCCCATATCTAATCCGAAACGTTGTCTTATGAACATCGGTGATAAACATAAAAATTATACATTAATTAAATGTTTTATAATATAAATTTATAGTTTTTGTTTTATTAAATGTTTAAATAATATATTTTTTTATAATAAATTGAATAAAAAATAAGTTGTTGTGTAATTATAAGTTTTTACTATTTTTACAGGTTCGATGAAACAAGAATAACCTTGGCGTTGCAAATGGGATTAAGATGATTCTTAGACATGTAGAAAGTTGATGATAATATCTACATTATTGGTGACAATCATGAGATAAAAATCCTCTCACAATTAGGATCAAATTAAGCAACAAATAAAGTTACCAAAAGAGTGACAGTTTTACCATGTTTTAGCATTTTGACCATATCTCTCAAATTACTTGGTCGAATGGTAAAAAAAATACTACAATTCAAACAACTCAGATAACTACATGTTTTGTTTTATGTAGAAAAGAAAATTCGGATGGGAAGATTTTCAAAAGTGATGTGTATTAAAATATAATTTCTTGGAACACCAATGAAGACTTATGTGTAAAAAATAACATTTTATTTGTGGTTGTCTCCCCAAATTTGGCTATAAATAGGGGTGTATTGTAATGAATTGTGATATCCCTCATTCTATGAACAAATCTTTGAGTTTATAATATTTCTCTTTTTATTTTTCCTTTTTTTCTTCATTTAAATATAATTAGCATGTTAATTTCATATTCAAAGTTTTATACTTTGAATAATGAGTTGCTAACTTTCCAAGGTTGAGATGAAAAGGTGAAACTCTCGGTATGATAATAATGTTATTAAAAGGTAATAATCTATGTTTTATATTATTTAATCATTATTTATTATTTATGTTATATTTATTTCTTTAAGCATTTTTATACCCTACTTATAAGTGGGAGTTTTGATTTATTGTTGCTATATGTTACACTAAATTCTTGGAACCATTTAAATATTAGTTTGGTATTACCAACCATTTAAAGTGGAACCATGTTCATGGAGACATTCTTTAAAAGAGGGCAAAGTGGGACAATCTTTTGTAGAATGATCACTTGTATCACAGATGTGACACGTAGTTTCTTGAACAGATTTTAATTGATCGTTCTTTTTCAATTCAAGCGCTTCAACTTTTCTTGCCAAAGAGATAAATCTAGCTTGGAGATCATGTTCATCTTTGAGGGTGTACATACCTTCACCAGATGTGGGAGATTGAATCTTGTTTGATGGTTCGATTGTACCTATAGTGTCCCAATTTTGAGCATTTTCAGCTAATGAATCGAGATACTCAATTGCCTAGTTTGGATCTTTATCTTCAAAATTTACCTATCTTTATGTTTTAAGCCTTCATAAAATTGCAAAACAACTCTCCAAATTTCAAAACCATGATGTGGACAAAGATTAAGCAATTCTTTATATCTATCCCAACACAGATAAAAAATTTCTTCTTGTTTTTGAGTGAAAGTGATTATTTGCATTTTGAAAGAATTTGTTCTATGAGATGAAAAAAAACTTTTTCAAAATTGTTGTTGCAATTCATCCCAAGTTCGAATGGATCCCGATCTAAGATTTTGTAGCCAAGTTTTAGCTTTATCTTTTAAAGAAAAAGGAAAAAGCTTAACTCGATTGGTGTTCATGCTACAATTTAGATCATTATATGTTGTGGGGACACGGACGCTAATCCATGTCTTAATCAATTATTAACGTTAAATAACAATTAAGAAAAGTGGGACTAAAAAAATTTCTTTTTAAATTATGACTGCGGAAACGTAATGTAATCTAGTTACTATACATATCGGTATAAAAGTACAAGTCCTGTACCACATACATTTATTCAACTTAGGTTTAAACATCTAATATCCAGTGTCCAACCCTATCTCTAAGCCAAGTCCGGAGCCTCCACGCTATCTAGTCCAGCCTCGTTCTCTTCTTGACCCTAATCCTGTTCCACCTGTTGTCGTGCACACATAAAAATAAGACAACAGCCGGATAACTCCGGTGAGAATTATATTCTCATTATAAACCATGTATACATGCAATCATATAATCAATGTAAAAGCATATAAAAGATATTCATAACATGCGTACTAATCAAAACATGAATAAAGTATTCGTCGCATGTATCACAATCCGAAACAAGGATCAATATCAATAAAAAGTCATATTCTACACCTGTACCAAAATCAGGAACATAAATCAATATCAATCAATGAATCACTCTCCGTGATTCTCAGCCTCAGACTCGACTCAGTCCTCATCTAGGGATCCCGATCAGAATAAGAACATACACCCACCTACACTCCCGATCGGGGTGGTGGTACGTTCTTATTCACAGACTTTGGTCCTTTCCATATCGAACATCAGTAATAGAAGCAACTGCAATTCTATCCACTTCGATATGACCAAACGTCCGATGTCCTGACCTATCCGTCAAAGATTATGGCACTTCCGCCATACATTATCCTGTGACAAAGTGCAATGGGCCAATGACGATTCCTCACTATCCGGCCCTTCTGTCAGAAGACCAATCATTTCATACCTGCTATCTATAAATCAATAGAACAAGCATATAAATTCATTCATTAATTGCAAATATCAATGCAATAACATAAAGTATGTGATTTAGGGAAACTCGAGTCAAACCTCACTCGAGTTGTGCAATCCCAACTCAACATTAATTTATACCTTTTTCTTCACGGTCCGACGAAGACGAAGTCTCGAATTCAACTCTGTCCATACCCAATCTAGCAATGACAATATCGAATAGGCACAATATCAATATATAACTCAATTCCAAATCTGTTCTGATCAATACTCAAATCAAAACATAATCTGATCAATGTCAACGACATACAGTACAATCTCAATAAATACTGAATCTGATCAATATCTATTTACTGATATTGCGACGGCATAAAAATACAATCTCAGTAATCCCGTCAATCTCAACATCACAGATATATTACCAGAACTCATAATCAATATCGGAATAATTCATACTCTCAACAATAATATATCATACTCTCAATTCAGTACAATCTCTATCATAACAGTTTTGACAATCATATCAATTGCATACACAGTCTGTTCTTCGATCTGACTTCCATTATATACTGAGCAGTAAATCCAGAACACATAACAATAATCAAGTCTCAATTCATAGTCAGTAATGATACAAATCAGATATCAAATCTCAGTCAATTCCTTCCGAAAATCATAATAATTCCATACGGTATCTATTCTTCAGTCCGGTTTCGATTCTACGATGTTTACTATGTCAAGAACATCATACATAAATTCTGTTCAATTCTGACAATATCATAATTTCAAAACATATCACAACGTAGCAAAACTTACGTCAAGTTGTAGCCTGCGTTGATAGGAACACAGTACTGAAGTCGGATTCAAAATCGGATAGACGGATCTTCCGTAACCTTCAAATTTCTAAAAGAAAGGCGTAAGGATTTTCGCGATAGTCTCTGAAACCTCCTTTCTACTGAACTGAAGAAATGTACGTTTGTTATATATATATATATATATATATATACACGTCGTACGGTGGAGACCAAGTGTCCATTTTTCCTTTTGCATGACTCGCGCATATCCGCGCCCCAAGTTCCGTGCATATGCGCGAGACCTACTGTCTCGGCAAGAATCTTCTCGACAGCTCGCGCATATGCGCGTCCCATCCTCGCGCATATGCGCGAGACCTACTGTCTCGTGCACACACACCCTCGCACATATTTTCCGTCTTTTCTTGTCTTTCCCGGTCTAATCCTTTCTGTCTATAATTACCGAGATTAATCAATAAATCATTTAAGATTAATCTCAGATTACGGTAATCAAAATCTCGGGCCTTACATATGTGTTGCACACTTTTTCAAACTCTCTTAAATGCATGTATGGATTTTCAGAATCTAAGCCATGAAAGTTGGGTAAAAGTTAGATAATACCAGGCTTAAAATTGAAATGAGATGCATCAAGTGGAAAAACTAGACATGAAGGTGCACTAGTACGTGTAGGATTCATGTGATCTCTAAGTGTTCTTCGTCTATCATGATCATGTTGAGATTGACTTTCATCTTCATTTTCTTAGATGGGTTCTTCCGCCATGTTTTGTAAAAATAAAGGGTTATTTTGAATGAGTCGACCACTAAGTGTACGTGACCAAATGCTCATGCAAATGTAAAAGAAAAACACACAAAAGCAATAAAAATTCAAAGAAAGAAAAATAAACTATAAAAAAAATTAAATAGACTTGAAATTAAATTATACTTCCCCGGCAACGTTGCCAAAAACTTGATGCGACTTTGATCATTGCACCTAAGTACTGCTTACCATCCCCAGACAGACGGACAGTCAGCGCGGACTATCCAGACCTTAGAGGATATGCTAAGAGCTGTAGTGCTAGATTTTGGCACTAGTTGGCAAGATTCACTACCACTTTGTGAATTCTCGTACAACAACAGCTATCAAACAATTGTAATGCCCAAGAATTTTATGTTGATAATCTGGGATTAACGATTATGACTTGTAGCGCTTATAGATGGATCAAGTCGCGATCAGAATGGGACATGCCTAAGTTATCATAGGTTGAAATCCCGTAGGTATCGCGCACATGCGCAGCAGAGATGCGCGCATATGCGCGAGTCCCATGTGCCGAGCTCGAAGGTCTCGCGCATATGCGCCGGTTGAGGTCGTGCATATGCGCGAGACGTGTTGAACAAAGAATAAGCCACTTGCCCTTACCATGCAAGATATATAGATGAATTGGACTTCATTCTTCATTCTTCATTCTTCAGGAGCAAAAGAACAGAGAAGACTTCAGAAATTCCCTCAAGCTTCCTTCTAGTTTAGATTTTGAATTGGGAGAGATCCAACAGCACGATTTTCAATCCGATTATAAATTCTTGTTCCTCTTGCTTCAAGCTACCAAAGGATGTAAGTATTATTATGTTTTTGCTTGGTTTGGAAATATAATGTTGGAGAAATTAGATTTTGAGCTATATGATATGTTCTGGATATGTTGAGATACGTAGAATCGAAACCGGATCGAAGAAATGAGGTCTTATGAGATTGTTATGCATTTTAGCATATTTGTGGTTGGGATTATACAGATTTTGTGAATTGTATATGTTATTGGTTGATGAGGATGAATTATGGTTATTGATTATTGATGTTTGAGTTGACCGGTATCGCGAGATTACGCCGTTATGCCGTCGAAATGTACCGAGATTGAATAGTGATCCGTATGTGTGTTCCTTTGCGTCAGAGGTTGATATGGTACATTGTATATATGTCTTTTCAAATTGGTATTGACAGATTGGATATCGAGATTTCAAGACTTCGACTTATTCAACCGAAACTATGACAAGAAAGGTATAATTCATGTTGATTCGGGAAGATATAACTCGAATTAGATTTGATTCGAGTTTCCCAAAATCACAGACTAGATTTTTTTACCTTGCTATATTTGTGCTTTATGTTGATTTATGTATAAGCATTGAGATAGGAAAGTCATTGGCAGAATTGCCAAGTTCTAGACGTTCGGTGGTATCGAAGCACAGGAGAAGATCGACTCCGGTTGTAAATGTTCGATACCGACAGGGCCGAAATCTAGGAATAAGACGTACCGCCACCACGATTGGGAGGGTAGGTGGGAGACTTGTTACGTCATATTCACACCGGGATCCCTAGATTTAGATATGAATCGAGTCAAGAATAAGAGTCGAAGATGTGTTATCTGTCTTCATTAATGTGTTACGATTAATGATTCATGTATCATGATTTTGTATTTCCTTGCTTAACATGCATGTATACATGTTTTATACTAGGATTTGTTCTCACCGGAGTATCCGGCTGTTGTTGTGTCTGTATGTGTGCATGACAACAGGGGGGACAGGATCAGGGTCACGCAGAGGATGAGAGATCGAAGTTAGAGTGGTGATTACGGGCATAGCAGAGGAACTAGTAGTGTTTACATTTGATATGTAATGTGTAATAAACTCTAGTTTGTACGATTTGTATGGAACAAGACGTGTATCTACTTTTGTTAAAATAAAATAAAGATGTTGTTTGTGTATGATTCATATACAATCGTTTTTTATATTAAAAGAAAAATTTTGACCCACATTTTCTAGCAAAGATCCAACTAATCCCAAAGAAAATTGAGTCAGAGCCCGGGTCCCCACAGTTGCACTCCCAATAGCAAGTTGTCCACAAGTAATATAATTCGGTGAGTCCGAATATCGAATCCACAGGGAAGCTAAGGTACTTACAGGTGCACTACCATATCTTTTTGTTTTAATTGTTTGAATCTTTAATTGGTAATTTTTAATTGTTCAAATTTTAATTTAAGTAGTTGAGAATTGAGGATCCACTCTTGGTATTTTAATAAAATTAACATTAATGAACATTATTGAAATCCACTTAATAAAATTGTTCCAATATATTAAATAATCATATTTATATTATGTTATATATTATTATCTTATAAATTTAAAATATATACCAAAACTTATAAATGTTGTCAAGTATTTGAGTCGAAGAATAAGAGTCGAAGATGTGTTATCTGTCTTCATTAATGTGTTACGATTAATGATTCATGTATCATGATTTTGTATTTCCTTGCTTAACATGCATGTATACATGTTTTATACTGAGATTTGTTCTCACCGGAGTATCCGGATGTTGTTGTGTCTGTATGTGTGCATGACAACAGGTGGGACAGGATCAGGGTCACGTAGAGGATGAGAGATCGAGGTTAGAGTGGTGATTACGGGCATAGCAGAGGAACCAGTAGTGTTTACATTTGATATGTAATGTGTAATAAACTCTAGTTTGTACGATTTGTATGGAACAAGACGTGTATCTACTTTTGTTAAAATAAAATAGAGATGTTGTTTGTGTATGATTCATATACAATCGTTTTTTATATTAAAAGAAAAATTTTGACCCACATTTTCTAGCAAAGATCCAACTAATCCCAAAGAAAATTGAGTCAGAGCCCGGGTCCCCACAGTTGCACTCCCAATAGCAAGTTGTCCACAAGTAATATAATTCGGTGAGTCCGAATATCGTATCCACAGGGAAGCTAAGGTACTTACAGGTGCACTACCATATCTTTTTGTTTTAATTGTTTGAATCTTTAATTTGTAATTTTTATTTGTTCAAATTTTAATTTAAGTAGTTGAGATTAGAGGATCCACTCTTGGTATTTTAATAAATTTAACATTAATGAACATTATTGAAATCCACTTAATAAAATGGTTCCAATATATTAAATAATCATATTTATATTATGTTATATATTATTATCTTATAAATATAAAATATATACCAAAACTTATAAATGTTGTCAAGTATTTATTGATAAACACTAAATCAAGATTCCCACTTTAAATGGTTGGTAAAACCAAACTAACATTTAAATGGTATCAAGAAATTAATATTATGATATATTGATATATAATAAATCAAGGCATTCACTTGAAATTATTGGTAATACGATTGGTAATACAAAACTAACATTTACATGGTTCCAAGAATTTAATATTATGATATATTCATATATAATAAATCAAGGCATCCACTTTAAATGGTTGGTAATACCAAACTAATATTTAAATGGTTCCAAGAATTTAGTGTAACATATAGCAACAATAAATCAAAACTCCCACTTATAAGTAGGGTATAAAAATGCTTAAAGAAATAAATATAACATAAATAATAAATAATGATTAAATAATATAAAAAATAGATTATTAAAAGGCCAAATTTTTGAACCATTTTCTCAAAATTACAATCCAAGTTGGCAAAATCATCTAAATTTTAGTTGGAGGAATGATAATGATGCATAATTTTCACAACCACATTCCAAAATCAACAAAATTTTTATAATTATGCAGCTTATGTTCCTCCACCTAAAAGGAACTTGGAAGATATATTGAATTCTTTCATTACAAAGCAAGAGTCTATCATTACTCAAACTGCTCAAACCATGACAGATTTGAAAGATACTCTTGTTAAATTTTCATATGCACTTAATGTTCATGAAAAAGGTAAATTTCCTTCACAACCACAGCCTAATCCCAAGGAACATCATTCACAAACTAGAACTTCTGGAACTCAAACGATGGATCAGGTAAAATCTGTTATTACCCTTCGCAGTGGTAAGGTTGTGGTAAAATCCATTCTTGAACCTTGTGAAGATGATGATAAATCAACTCCAAAGGTTAAGGAAGTGGAACCCATAACTTACGAAGAGGAGGATCAACAGATAGTGCCACCACCATTCCATCATGCATCGAAATATACAAAAAAATCAAATTTGAATTCTGATATATATGATATTTTTAAACAAGTAAAAGTTAATATTTCTTTATTTGATGCAATAAAGCAGGTACCATAATATGCCAAATTTTTAAAAGACTTGTGCACTATGAAAAGAAAATTGAATGTGAAAACGAAAGCATTTTTAGCCGAACAAGTAAGTGCAATCATTCAAAATAATAATACTTTGAACTACAAAGACCCTGGTTGTCCTACTATTTCATGTATTATTGGAGAACGAAAGATTAAAAAAGTCTTGCTTGATCTTGGAGCTAGTGTGAATTTACTTCCATATTCAGTTTATCAAGAACTCAATCTAGGAGAGTTAAAAGCTACTTCAGTAACACGTTTACTTGCTGATAGATCTGTTAAAGTTCCAAGAGGTATGGTGGAAGACGTGTTGGTCCAAGTTGATAACTTTGTATATCCTGTCGATTTCATAGTTTTAGATACAAAACCTATCGAAGCTTGTAATGCAATTCCAGTAATTTTGGGTCAGCCATTTTTAGCAACCTCTAATGCTCCTATAAATTGCAGGAATGGAATAATGAAGTTGTCATTTGGTAACATGACCTTGGAGCGTAATGTTTTTAATCTTTGTAAGCAACCACATGACAAAGGAGATAAAAGTGAAGATGAAAATCTTATTGAAACTCTTGTGGAAGAAAACATTCAAGAAGGGAGTACTCGTAACCAATTAGATATTTGTTCAATTGATATTGTTAAAGAAAATATTGAAATTGATCTTGATGATTTTATCAGATATTACTCGTTACCAGGATCAGAGAAAGAATTTGAGGAAAATTATGAGAACAAAGATGAACCACTCATATTGGAGTTAAAACCTTTGCCAGAAGAATTAAAGTATGCATTCCTTGGAGAAGATGAAACATAACCGGTGTTAATTTCTTCCAAACTAGCAAGGGATCAAGAAGGTAAATTAGTTGATATGCTTAAAAGACATAAAAATGTAATTTGTTGGACACTAAAAGATCTCAAGGGCATTAATTGTAAGGTCCAAAATTAAGACGACGTACCCAACGACATGCAAATCTAAGAAATATGAAAAATAAGTAATTAATTGATTTAATTTCGTAATTTATTATGTGACATGCATGATTATATGTTAAATAGGATTTAATTGTCATAATGCATAAAATGTCATTTTAAGGATTATTCAAGTTGCGATCGAAGAACGGCGACCGAGGCTAAAAAAGGTAAAATGTTTTTATTAAATAATTATTTTTAATTGTTTAAAATATGATTGATGATTTTTATTATTTTTTAAAATAAGGGGTTTTGAGGTGATTTATACGCTGGGACGTAATTTTTATCGGTGTTGGTTTTTCAACAAAAATACGAACTTTTTGGCAATCCGGCTATTAAATTCACAAACTTATTTTGACGAAACTATTTTAATATTTTAATTAAATCTTAATTAAGACAAAAAATTCCTAAATTGTTAGCTTAATAGGCCTAAGATTTATTTAGGGATTTAATTAGTATATAATATATGTAAACCACCCCAAACCCTCACAATTTCCTACGCAACTTTTCTGAAAACCCCAGACCATATTCACGGCACACACACATCACAAATTGGTTGAGAAAATTCGAAAGTTTCAAGGAGATTCAGCCTAGGTTTCTTGCTCCATTCTTCGCAATCGTCAACGAGAATTCGTGCGTGTAAAACGCAAAGGCACGCATATTCTTTCCTTCAAAACATCATCACAACATAATAAGTTTTTTTATGCATGACTTTGATGAAAACAAGTGGTTTATTTATTTATTTTCGTTTTTACATGAATATGCACTTTTAAAGTTTTGTTGTTGATCTAAAATCTTGTATCTGTATGGAGTAAGGGGCTGCCATGATATAGGAATAGAACAACATGTTTTCACGTGAGTTTGGACTCCAAACCATGCACACAACACGATGCACAAGACCAAACAAGAGTGGAACTACTTTTCTGCACTAAAATATCGTGAGGGTTCGGTTTTGTTCTTCATGGCTCGGCTGGGCTTTGGTTGGGACCAGGGGCTATCTAGGGCCATGGGAGAGTCAGATTAGAGTCCTAGCCATGCTAGGACTCGAGTTAAGGGGCTTGGGAGGAGTCCTTGAGTTAAGGGGCTTGGGAGGAGTCCTTGCCAACAAGGACTCCTACTCGAGAGTTGCTAGGGAAGTAGCGCAGGTTATATGGTCTGCGCAAGGTTGTGGGCTCGGCCAAGGGGGCTTAGGATTGGTTAGGTCGACTCTTTAGGGTCCTAGGTGAGTGCACAATATGTTGGTTTAGGGGCTAGGTCGGTTGGCTATGTCCTAAGGAAGCTAGAAGAGTCCTACACCTAAGTGGAGTTCTCGGCCATGCTTAGGGGCTGGGGTTGGGGCTTCAGTTTTGGTATTGGGGAGGTTTCTAAGGGATCCACAGGTCCAGTAGGTGCTCTAATGGGTTGGTCAGGGTTTGGTTCAACATGGCTCGAGGGTGGCTCGAGGAAATCGAGACATGGCTCGGGGTCGAAACAAATAGGTCAAGTTAGGGTTTTTTAAAAGCTAAAATAATCGAAATGTGAGGGGTCGATTCGTGGTTCAAGAGGGTTAAAATAATATAAAAAGACTAAATTTTGAATTTAGGAATTTTATATTATAGTTGGGATTTTTCGTGATTAAAACGCCTTAAAAACGATTAATTACGAATTAATTAAAAACTTAGATTTTAAGCTAAATAAAATTATGAGAATTTTAATTTAGGCTTAAATAATTATTTGGGATATTTTAGAGTCAAAGAAATTAAGAAAACGTCAAAAACGTAAAATTATACGTCCAGGGATAAAACGGTCTTTTTACACCTGAAATTTAGTAAACGTCATGGCAGTGTCCTAAATGCTATTTTATATGCTTATATGATTATTTTCACTGATTATGGATGTTTAATAATTTTTATATGTTAAATTATGATTTTTAAATGTTTATGGATTTATATGGTTTAATTATTGGACATTTAAAATATATTTTGCATGCTTGGTTTCAAAATTGAAAGCGATACGTATATGCATGATTTTTATTAAGTGATGATAATATGTTGAAGGATGTGATAGGATTGTGACTAATACGATGATATTTTGGAGATATCGTGAGGGTTATGGTCCCAGTGGGAGCCCGACGATCGTATTTCCTTGGATACGGATATGTATATGAACACGATGATATGTTAATACATAAGGCCAATGCCCAGTTGACCCGTGAGAGTGTCGCTGGTGTCCCCGCCGCCAGTACTGTGGTTACATGTAGATGGATCCATCGCCCGACACGTATATGAACACAAAAGTCACAATCAACGATCTGAATTCTACAAAACACGTGTATGAACTTGAATATGAATATGTATATGTTGACGATGATATGTATAAGCTTATGATGATACGAAAATATTTATGATTTTACACGTTTATGAAAATGTTTATGTTTAAAGTTTATGCTTATTGATGAAAATGATATTTTAAGTACAAGTATTTTTCACCGTTTTATGTGATATGTATTACGTATTACTCGTTATCAAGGATATGATGTTTTGAGTCTTTTGACTCACTAGGTGTGATTGATGCAGGTGAGTATAATAATAATTTTGAGGGAGGTTTGGATGCCTAATCTGACTGGACTGGAGATGCACATAACATGAGGACCAGCGCTTCTATTTTCCGCATTTAATTTTATGATTTTACGTTAAAGATTTTACGACTATTTATTTATATTTTGAAAGCTTTTTGAGAGGTTTAGTATGAGCTACACTTTTCATATTTAATGTTTTTGTGTTGGTAAAACGTTTGACGACTTTATGCATTAAAATATTTTCTTTTGAATTTTTAAATGTTAGTTGGATGTTTATTTTTAAAATGGTGACAATGTATTTTAAATTATTTATATATATGTATATTTTTAATTATGGGGATTAAGGAGGAAAAAAAATAATTTTCTAGTACTTCTTAAGAAAACGAATAAGCAGACGTTTCATTAATCCACTAATTTGCACACACAAAATTCATTTAGAAGAAAATGCTATAACATCTCAATAACCACAAAGGAGATTAAATCCACATATGAAAGATATTGTGAAATCTGAAGTTCTCAAACTATTTGATGTTAGAATTATCTATCCTATTTCTGATAGTAAATGGGTAAGTCCAACGCAAGTAGTTCCAAAAAAATCTGGCATCACTGTGATAAAAAAAATGAAAAAGGTGAATTGTTAACAAGTCGAGTCCCATCTAGTTGGCGAATGTGTATCGATTATAGAAAATTAAATGACGCCACTAGAAAATATCATTTTCCATTACCATTTTTGGATCAAAATTTAGAAAGAGTAGCAGGTCATCCCTACTACCGTTTTCTTGATGGATATTCAGGTTATTATCAAATTCCTTTTGCACTCGAAGATCAAGATAAAACTACATTCACATGTCCTTTTGGAACATTTGCATTCAGAAGGATGTCATTTGGATTATGCAATGCCCCAACAACATTTCAAATATGTATGCTAAACATTTTTAGCGACATGGTTGAAAATTGTTTGGAAATTTTCATGGATGATTTGACTGTTTTTGGGAATACATTTGATAATTGTCTTGAAATTTGGAAAATGTTTTAAAAAGATGCGAGGAAAAAGGTCTTATTTTAAATTGCGAAAAATGTCATTACATGATTACTTCTGGAATTATTTTGGGACATGTCGTGTCATCTCATGGAATTGAAGTCGATAAAGCAAAAGTTGATGTCATTGCCAATTTACCCCCTCCAAAAACCATTAAAGAAATTCGCTCATTTTTGGGACATGCTGGATTTTGTAGGAGGTTTATAAAGAACATTAGTTTAATCTCTAAACCCATTTGTAACCTCTTAACAAAAGACAATGCATTTGAGTGGACTCAAGAATGTCAAAACGCTTTTGATAAAATAATTCGACATTTAACATCAGCTCCTATCATGCAACCTCCTGATTGGTCTTTACCATTTGAAATCATGTGAGACGCGAGTGATTATGCAGTCGGTACAGTATTGTGTCAAAGAAGAAACGGTAAGCCTTATGTGATATATTATGCAAGTAGAACTTTAAATAATGCTCAAATGAATTATTCCACAACTGAAAAAGAACTACTTGCTGTAGTATTTTAATTAGATAAATTTTGTTCTTATTTGATTGGATCAATGACTATTGTGTTTACTGATCATTCTGCTATTAGATATTTGTTGACTAAACAGGATGCAAAGCCACGATTGATACGATGGATTTTGTTGCTCCAAGAATTTGACATTGTGATCAAAGATAAAAAAAGGAACCGAGAATGTCGTAGCCGATCATTTTTCGAGACTAGTAACAGAATCATCTTGTGAAATGACACCAATTAATGATAATTTTCCTGATGAACATCTATTTTTAGTTACTACTACACCTTGGTTTGCTAACATATTACATTTTCTTGTGACAGGAAAAATGCCACCGCAATGGAGTTCACAAGATAAAAAAAAATTTTTGAACGAGGTAAAAAACTTTTACTGGGATGATCTGTATCTGTTCAAGTATTGTCCGGATCAAATTTTTTGACATTGCATACCCGACAATGAGGTAAGTAGTGTCATTAAATTTTGTCATTCAGAAGCATGCGGAGGACATTTTTCTTCAAAGAAAACGGCTGCAAAAATCTTGTAGTGGGAATTTTATTGGCCCACTTTGTTTAAAGACACCCACGAAATCTGCAAGATCTGTGAAAATTGTCCAAAATTGGGAGCGATTTCAAAAAGAAACATGATGCCTTTGAATCCTATCATTGAAATTGAAATCTTTGACTGTTGGGGAATTGATTTTATGGGACCTTTTCCACCATCGTTTGGGTACTTGTATATTTTAGTTGCAGTTGATTATGTTTCCAAATGGATAGATGCAATTCCATGTCGAACAAATAATCATAAAATCGTCATCAAATTTTTAAAAGAAAATATTTTTAGTAGATTTGGAATTACTCGAGCCATGATAAGTGATGGGGGAACTCACTTTGTTAATAAACCATTTGCTTCATTAATGAAAAAATATGGTATTACTCACAAAGTAACTACTACTTATCATCCTCAAACAAATGGACAAGTTGAATTAGCTAATAGAGAGATAAAGCAAATTTTGAAAAAAAACTGTTAACCCAAATAAAAAATATTGGTCTCTGCGACATAATGATGCACTTTGGGCATATCGAACAGCTTTTAAAACATCATTGAATATGGCTCCCTATAGGTTGGTTTACGGAAAACATTGTCATTTGCCTGTGGAATTTGAACATAAAGCTTATTGGGCGTTCAAAACTTTTAATTCAAGCATGGATGATGCCAACAAATTGCGCAAATTGCAACTTAATGAACTTGATGAACTCAAAAATGACGCGTATGAGAATTCAAGAATTTATAAAGCAAAAATCAAATCATTTCATGATAAAACAATTCTTAGAAAATCTTTTGAGATTGGTAAAAAAGTTTGGCTTTTTAATTAACACTTCACATATTCTCAGGAAAATTACGATCAAGATGGACAGTCCCATATGTTCTAAAGCATGCATATACTTATGGAGCTGTGGATATTGAAAATCCTAAAAATGGTGGTGTTTTTAAATGTAAATGGACAAAGACTTAAACCATTTTTAAAAAATGGAATCTTTCAAGAAGAGTTTATTTCCCTTTCGATCCTTGATTTTTTTTTTGTGTTGCATTTAATTTTGTTTGTTTTTATTTCAAGTGTCCTTAATCTTTTTATTTTTCCGGTTAAATGGCGGATAACGGTACTCCGTGACTCTCATAGTCGGTTAAATCAGTTTCTCACAATCGCTAATACAAAAATTAAAAAAAAATCATTTTTTTTCTTTTCAAAATGGATGAAATTCTCTCAAAAATTTGTAAATATTTTCCCTCTGTTTCTGAAAATTTTCTAAGAAAAATTTATGCAGGTATGTGTGAAAGATTGAGATTGCTAATGCAAAAAAGAATTCCAGAAGATATTCGTATTGTAATAGAAGCTAAGGTCCGATTAGGAGGAGAAGATCCACAATCATTTCTCATTCGGTATTTGCCTGGATTAGGAAAAAGTACTTATCCGAAAAAACAAAAGGCCAAAAGGTTATGGGTTTGTCATAAGTGTGCAAAATGGACTTGTGACAAACGATGCAGTTTTTGCGATGTGTTTCCAATAACAGAGAATATAAAATTGATTTCATTAAGAATGAGCTGAGTAAGGAGTCTTTAGATAACATCTTATTGACTCTTGAGACGCATTCTAGTGGACATGTGCATATTGAACTTCTCCATTTATGGAAACAATTCCAAGATGAGCTGTTTTTACTGTTTATTCTGACTACAGCTGTGATCCATATTTTTGTCACTATAACATATTACCCGTATAAAATCTCTCATCTTTCTCTCTATTTTCGCAGACCAAAACGAAAGTAAAAATATGGCTGGATCCTCCGCACAAACATTGAAAAATATTTGTGTATTTTGTGGGTCGAGTCCTGGAAAAAATGAAGTGTTTGTAGAAACAGCGAATAATCTTGGAGTGATATTGGCTGAGAGAAAAATTCACTTGGTATATGGGGAGGTAATATTGGGTTAATGGGATCTGTTTCAAAATCTGCTCATTTTGGAGGTAGTCAGGTTTTGGGTATTATTCCTATAGCTTTAGCTGAAAGAAATATTACATGTGTTACGATTGGGGAAGAATTAAAAGTTTCTTTTATGTATGAAAAAATCACCAAAATGATTGAAAATTCTGATGTTTTTATCGCACTACCAGGTGGTTTTGGTACATTAGAAGAAATTTTTCGCACTGTTTCTTAGGCACAACTTAATATCCATAATAAACATGTGAGCTTGTTGAATATCAATAAGTATTATGACAGTTTGTTGACATTTCTTGATAAAGCTGTGGAACAGAATTTCATTTCAGAAAATTCACGACGGATGCTCATCTCTACTTCGACTGCCGACCAATTAATTGATAATTTGGAAGCTTTTGTTCTTAAGTCTAATCCGATGATAACAAAGATCAATTGGTCGCAATCAAGCAGTAAGAAAAGACAGTTGGATCATTGATTCAAAAGTCGTGGATTGGTTTGTGTTTGTTTCAGTTTGTTATCTTCAATAAAATTCCAGGTTATATCTCTTTCATTATGTACTCTTTATTAATAGTTATTTTGACATTAGGGACAATGTCATATTTTGATTGGGGGGAGAACAAACTTATAAAAAATAAAAATAAAATTTTTTTAAAAAAAAAATATATTTTAAAAATATTATTTTAAAATAAAACCATGTGTATTGTTTGTATCTTATTAATTTTTGCAAAAATATCATACATTACATGTTTGAAAGGTTTAAATTAGAAAATGTATTAATCTATTTAAGGATGTTTAAATTTTTATTTGAAAAAAAAAGTCAATTTTAATATTCTGATCACTATAAAAATATGATTTATGAACTCTTTTAGAGTGATTAACCATTGTGATAAGTTCATGTATTAAAATATATGGCCCAAGATATACCTTATAAGAGTGCCTTAAATTTTAAAAGTCACACATATTTTGTGAGTGAGTGGAGAGGACTGAGAAAACATCTTTCGAGCCTTTACTGATCATTAGAGAGGCTATCTATTGTTTAGATCTTGAGTTCTTATTTTGAAAAAAATATATGATATTTCTTGTAAAAAAAAGATGTTGACGATCTATGTCATTTTAAAGTTATATGCTACGACACATTTAATTCTTATAAAAAAAGAAGAAAAAAAAATAGAACTAGAGAAATATATTGTCCGAATTTCATAAACATGTAGTCAAGAAGCATAAACTTAGTCAGATTCCGTGATGTTATGAAAAAAAATGATATCAAGAAAAATATATATATATAATAAGAATAACTAGATTTTGAATCAATGGATTTTCTATCTTTTGATTAATTTGGCTCGTTTGTCTGTCTGCATTCTGTAAACCATTTTACTGAGCATTTATCTGTATTCCAACTCCATGAGAGAAATCGTTCCCATGAATTGAAATATTTATTAACCTGTGAGGATATGGAGTTGAGAATCTTACTAGGAATTTCTGAAGGTCATGTACATTTAATTACCTGAAAATAAGATTTGAATTGATCAGCTCAGATTATTTCATAAATTTTAATTATGATGATCTTGATATAACTTTGACAGTTTTCAAATTTAATTTAAACACTTGGATAGTTCCGATTACATTTCTATTTAAATTAATCAATATGTTTTGTATTGCTATTAACGCTTAAATTGCTAGGGACTAGCAATAAGCTGGTTGGGGGGTATGATAAACATAAAAATTATACCTTAATTAAATATTTTATAATATAAATTTATAGTTTTTGTTTTATTAAATATTTAAATATTATATGTTTTATAATAAATTGTATAAAAAATAAGTTGTTGTGTAATTGTAAGTTTTTACTAT
This sequence comes from Primulina huaijiensis, assembly GCF_012295235.1. NCBI lineage: Eukaryota > Viridiplantae > Streptophyta > Magnoliopsida > Lamiales > Gesneriaceae > Primulina > Primulina huaijiensis. Next base: position 7,070,966 of record NC_133311.1, read on the forward strand.
TTTTAAAGGTTCGATAAAAATAGAATAATCTTGGCGTTGCAAATGGGATTAAGACGATTCTTGGACCTGTAGAAAGTTGATGATAATATCTACAATATTGGTGACAATCATGAGATAAAAATCCTCTCACAATTGGGATCAAATTAAGCAACAAATAAAGTTATCAAAGGAGTGACAGTTTTACCATGCTCTAGCATTTTGACCATATCTCTCAAATTACTTGGTCAAATGGTAAAAAAATAATATCACAATTCAAACAACTCAGATATCTACATGTTTTGTTTTATGTGGAAAAGAAAATTCGGATGGAAAGATTTTCAACAGTGATGTGTATTAAAATATAATTTTTGGAACACCAGTGAAGACTTATGTGTAAAAATTAATATTTTATTTGTGGTTGTCTCCCCAAATTTGGCTATATATAGGGGTGCATTGTAATGAATTGAGATATCCCTCATTCTATGAACAAATATTTGAGTTCATAATATTTCTCTCTTTATTTTTCCTTTATTTCTTCATTTAAATATAATTAGCATGTTAATTTCATATTCAAAGTTTTATACTTTGAATAATGAGTAGCTAACTTCCCAATGTTGAGATGTAAAGGTGAAGCTCTTGGTATGATAATAGGGTTATTAAAAGGTAATAATCTATGTTTTATATTATTTAATCATTATTTATTGTTTATGTTATATTTATTTCTTTAAACATTTTTATACCCTACTTATAAGTGGGATTTTTGATTTATTGTTGCTATATGTTACACTAAATTTTTGAAACCATTTAAATGTTAGTTTGGTATTACCAACTATTTAAAGTGGATGTCTTGATTTATTATATATGAATATATCATAATATTAAATTTTTGGAACCATTTAAATGTTAGTTTGGTATTACCAACCATTTAAAGTAGATGCCTTGATTTATTATATATCCATATATCATAATATTAATTTTTTGGTATCATTTAAATGTTAGTTTTGTTTTACCAACTATTTAAAGTGGGAACCTTCATTTAGTGTTTACAAATAAATATAGCACAATAAATACATAACAACATTTATAAGTTTTGGTATATATTTTATATTTATAAGATAATAATATATAACATAATATAAATATGATTATTTAATATATTGGAACCATTTTATTAAGTTGATTTCAATAATGTTCATTAATGTTAATTTTATTAAAATACCAAGAGTGTATCCTCTAATCTCAACTACTTAAATTAAAATTTGAAAAATTAAAAATTACCAATTAAAGATTCAAATAATTAAAACAAAAAGAAAAAAAATAAAACAAAAAGATATGGTAGTGGACTTGTAATTACCTTAGCTTCTCTGTGGATACGATATTCGGACTCACCGAATTATACTACTTGTGGACAACCTGCTATTGAGAGTGCAACAATCAAAGTCGCATCAATCGTACTCTTTCACTTTCAATTGATGGTATCAAGAACGAAGATCAATCTTAGAGAATATCGATGCTCCTTGCAATTTATCAAATAAGTCTTGAATTCTTGGTAGAGGATACTTATTCTTGATAGTGATTCTATTCAGCTCTCGATAAGAATTATCTCATGCAATGAATATAGAATGAAAAAGTTATTTTTTTAAACATATATTCATCATGAATGAAGAAATTATCATATGCAATCATGAACCTTTCAAAACCATCACCAACCAAATATAACTCATGCAAATAGGACACACTACATGTACTACGCATGCAATCATTTAACTCATCACAAGAATTTAAGTCCAATGCATGTGAACTCTTGTAGCAAACAAATACCACTAACTTAGTAACTCGTGAAAAATCCAACATCAAAATTGGTACATGCAATTTATCAAAATTCTCAAATCTATAACAATAGAAGAATGAGGATAAAGTTACATCCGACCCCTTTACCATCAAATTTTCAACCCGTTCTCCAATTGATTGAAGATAAAACAACATAGAATCATGATAAGGAAGCAAATCATACCTCACGGTTGTTAAGTTGGCAACTAATCTTATCTCACCGCGAGTGCACGTGTATTCTCGCGGCTCAAACCTTTGGGTTCTCCCTTCAACAAGACTCATTTGTCTCCTTATCATGACAACTCTAAAGTCCTGGAAATAAGAAATAGCAATGTTCGGGATTGAACCGTCTATATCATCACAATATGGATAAACCACTTCGTACAAAGGTACATGAAACGGTTTGTGCAAGAATAAACAAATCTCTATCTCACACTTTTGGGCCATCAAATCATTTTTCTTTTTCTTTTCTTTGGCCTCTTTTTATTTTTCTTTCCTCTCATCATTTTTTTCTTCTTTTCTTCTTATGGTCATCTGACTCTTGTGTTCACTCTTTCTTTCGACCAAATCTCTCTTTTTTTTTCTAAGGCCATATATATATATACATACATATATATATATATATTATTTTGAGTAGGTCAATCTTTATCTGTAAGACGGGTCAACCTTACCGATATTCACAATAAAAAATAATAATCTTATCATAAAAAGTAATATTTTTTCAAGGATGACCCAAATAAGAGATCTGTCTCACAAAATACGACCCGTGAGACCGTCTCACACAAGTTTTTACCAATTATTTTTTAATAAATTCTTAATGTATATTTACTAATTGTAATGTCATGAGAATTATGAGCACCAAAAAACTAAAATCTGGAAGTTAGTTACCGAGCACTCTATATTTAATATTATTTAAGTTATTTAAAAATTTAAATTAAAATTTATTAGAATCAGATAGCCATGATACCACAAATATGGATATGAAAATAAATTATGTAAGGATACACTTGTATTGATAAATTTGATTTGATTTTGAAGTGTTAGGATCAAAAACTTATCACTAGGTTAAAAATTGCAAACCTTTTCGTTTACAAATCACCTAGTACGGAACAAGTTCCCCCTCTGATTGGTCTCCTCCTCCTCGGCTTCGGTACTCATGATACTCCTAGTCACCAATGCCTCACCTACAACCGCCTCGATACCTCATCAGGATCCTCCAACTCAGGCATCTTATCATCATCTCCATCGCTTTGAGAATCATAATCCCAATAAGCATTCATTATCATTACCCTCTTGTTAGGACATTGGATAGCGATATGGCCAACTCCTTGACACCTAAAATATTTGATATCTCTAGAATGATTAACAGGAGTTTCAGATTTACCTTGCACTCCTTGTTTAGGTGTCTCCTGCTCAAATTCTGCATTGGGCTTTGCCACCTCATTGCCTTCTTCACGTGTAATAACGTTGGAATGCCAAGATGTTGATGCACTCCCCACTTGAGTGGTGCGACCACCTCATCTCCTCTTGAGTTGCTGCTCTACCTTTACCGCCATTTTCACCATCTCATCTATGTCCAAGTAGTGTCTAAGCTCCACTTGATCTTGAATATCTATGTTCAAGCCACAAAGAAATCGTGCCATCGTCGCCTCACTATCCTCCTCTATATTTTTCCTAATCTTGACTACTTCCGATTCCTTATAGTAGTCCTCGACACTCCTCGTACCCTGCTTCAAATTCTACAATTTCTTAAACATCTCCCCATAGTAGTGGTTGGGCACAAACCTCTTTCTCATGACTCTCTTCAACTCATCCCAAGTTTCTATAGATCTCTCATTGCATATTCTCTTAGTGGTCAATAATTGATCCCACCAAATAAGTGCGTAAGCTACAAACTCAACCACTGTCAACCTAACCTTTTTGAGTTCGGAGTATTGGTGACAATCGAAAACAAAATTAACTCGCTTCTCCCATTCTAAATAAGCCTCTGGATCAGACTTACCGTGGAACGGCCGGATCTTCATCTTAATGCTACCCATATTCCCATCCTCTTTACCACCATCGTAGTACCTTCTCCGTACAGCTTCTCTTTTTCCTTTCCCAAATCCTCTATCACCTTTATTCCTACCCCAACTCTCATTTTGGCTCTTATAGTCGCCTCCCATATCCATCTCATCCTCATCTTCGCCTCTACCCACATTTTTAGATTTGGATCTACTACCAATAGCACTACCATCAATCCTATCCAACCTCCCATGTAAAAGGTTCCAACTAGACCCTCATCATCCTAGAAAAATGTCCAAAAAATGCCTCCATTTGAACCATAGATAACACCTGGTTCGTACTATCTCATACCTCCTTCTCAATTTTTCTTTCGGACATTGTATCTGCAAGAAAACGTTAGTAGAAATAAAAGATATTCCTCACCCAAATCCTCACGGTCACTCCAAAGAAATTCGCTCGTCTCTCGTTTATTTTTTTATTTTTTTTACACTCCTCACTTCAAATAATCACCAGTCACTCCAAAGAAAGTTCACTCGCACTCAAGTAATATCACTCGAATTCGAGAGTTCCCTCAAACGTGCTCAAGCTTCGTATTTGGATATATTAAACAATCAAGTTCAACTTGTGAACAATTGTGATCGACTCACTTGGACTGCGTAGACAAGCCATAGAATATATATATATTTTTTGACTGTAAAAGACTACTGAATATGACTCACCAAAGAAAATAGAACAAAATATCAACACAAATTTATAGGTAATTTTCGGAATTTTTGTACTCTTTTTTTTTTGCTCTTGCACAAGGATGATTTCTGCACACGAAAATTCCAAGAAAAATCTAAAAATTTCAGGAAACACAGTTTCACGAAAGTCGAAAAACGATAGAACAAAAACAGATCTTGAAACGAACGCAGAAATAACACAGATCTGAAAATTTAAGAACAAGATAGACTTACTTGAATTCAATGAACCAAAGCTCTGATACCAAATGATGTGAATCCTCGAACGAAAAAAAGCAAACACGATTAAATATGAATCGCACCCTCAATTCAATAACGAACATGGATCGTTGTTACGATGTCCCGATCTTTTGATTCAAACAATGCCAAATCTTCACCCCTAAACTACGTGGTTTATTAATAAACGATCACAAAGAAACTACTGAAACTGAATCGAACATTCAAAAACTCGTCTTTGACAATCCGGGTGAGGAACGATCGACAAACGCCACAAAGTAAAACTTTGATAAGTTTGATTTTTGTTTACAAAACAAGAGCCTTGAAAAAAGTTGAGAGAAAACTCAAAACTATTGTATATCTCAAGAATAAAATCTGAATTGTTTTCAATCCACCAAATTCGACCATTTATTGACTACAAATCTATAAGAAATGGAAAATCTTGTTACCCAAATAATTTAAACTCTAAACTAGAAAAAGATAATTATTCTCGCAGCAGGCACGCTCGGGCGGTAGGATGTTACCGCTTGGGCACCAGGTCTTCTGGATGGGGCGCGCTCGAGTGGTAAAGTCTTGCAGCTCAGGTGCCGTGTGTTCTGTAAATTTCCACCTGGACAGTGAGTGTGGCGCTCGGGCGGTAGGATTTTACCGCTCGGGCGCCGAGTGTTCTGCCTTCATCTTCATTTAACACCATCTTCATTTAACACTCGCACAATGATCCTATGGCCTCCAAGCTTATTTCCATGCATCACGAACCCTTCGAGGCTTGGAACTTTGCTTGCAAGCTCTTCTCGATTGCTCATGAGTTGACGCGATGCTTCCTTGAACCTTCTTCCAATCATTTGCATGTCATGCCTGGCCAGATTCATATCATTTTTCACTGATATGTGCTATGTAAATGTATTTGCTATTAACGGTGCATGTATGTTGAGTCTTTAGACTCACTAGGCGTGGTTGATGCAGGTGAGCATTTAGATCAGGAGAGTGGAGGTGCCGAACTCTGAGTTAGAAGGGTTGGATGTGCGAGCACGACTCGAGGACCACACTTTTCCGCATATTACGTTTTCTTGAGCTTTGAGAAGACATGAGCGATTTTATACGTTTTTCGATATGGTGTTGATTTTCAGAATTTTACCTGTTTTATTTTATTTATGCATGATTGTGGGACGTGTTGCCATTATTTTTATTGCAACATTTTATCTGTCGAATGTTTATAGGTGTTAGTTTTAAATGGGATATTTTTCAAGGGAGTTGCATGTATGAAAAAAATTTAAATGTTTAATTTTCGAAATATGAGCAATAAAAAAAATTATTTCCGCATTTTAAATTAATAGATATTTCAGTTGGTATCAGAGCAAGAGTCTTGTATAGGGTTGTCCCACCGCAAGCTTCTGCCGCTCAGTTTTCAAGCCTCAAGTCTTTAAGCTTTTATGATTTAAATGTTTTAAATGATTTACTGCTATCACCTGCATGATTACATGAGTTATGATTTACATTACATGTTTAAATGCTTTCACGATTTAAGGTTTTTTTTTTAAAAAAGTAGATTAAATTGCATGATTGGTTACGTTTAAAATTTGAATGTATTCAGATATCATGCCTCCCAGTCGTGCCCCCAATGCAGATAGACAGGATGATATTCCTGGAGGCGACAGAGGCCCTCCACCACCACCACCGGATGTAGCCACCCGTGTTCTGGAGGGTATGGTTAGGCTACTAGAGCAGGTACAGCAAGCTCTCAGACCGCATACCGATAGTCTTGAGCAGTTTAGACGGCTCAACCCGAAAGAGTTCGGGGGTACTACAAATCCATTCTTGGCAGAGGGATGGATTCGATCGCTGGAGCTGCATTTTGAGTACCTACAGATGAGAGATTGCGACCGGGCCAGGTGCGCAATTTACATGTTAAGGGATGATGCATCCCTTTGGTGGGAGGAAGCCGCTCATGCAGTGGACTTGGCTACTCTCACCTAGGACAGATTCAAAGAGATGTTATATGGGAAGTACTTTCCAGCTGACGTCAGGGGCGGCCTGAGGAGGGAGTTTATGAGTCTCCGACAGGGGAACTTATCTGTGGCCGAGTTTATCCGCAAGTTTGACAGGGACTGCCATTTTGTGCCAATGATAGCTAGAGATGCCGCCCAGAAACTGAGGCATTTCTTGGATGGACTGAGACCCACAATTCGTTGGGACGTCATGCTAATGAGGCTTGCAGGTTATGATGAGATGCAGAGGAAGAGATAACAGACTCAGTCCAGTTTGTAATGCCCGAATTTTGAAAAAAATAAAACTGTGGCAGTAGTTGTGATGGTTTATGGCTTTACGTTATGGTATGAATGGTAATGAATATTATAGAATGGAATAGATAATGGATGGGTAGAATCAAAAGTTGAATTTGAGCTAAATAGGTAATGGAAGTGCAGAAACGGTATGAAAAATGTGGCAGTAGTTGTAGTTTTTAGCATAATGTTTTGTATATTGATCCAATTGATGTGAGGCCACTTTTATTAGAAAGATAAGACATAAGGCTATAAATTTCCTATTATGAGTTTTGGTAAAATCATTAGGGAAGACGAGCCAAAAGCGCCCCGAAGTGTGTCGTGCGTATCGTTGTTCCTACAATGACACATGTTGGGAGATTGAGTATAACTTTTTACTCAGATCTCCAAATGACATGTGGCCAATTGGAGATGCAAGCCAAGACATAGGGCTACAACTTTGTAGTTTACCACTTTCGCAAATTCTGAAGTTAAAAATGCATTCTTGGCAGAATACTGCGCGCCCCTGCGCAGAATCCAGCGCCCTAGCGCGCCGGTTGCTGAAATTTTGGTGTTTGGGCAGCAAAGGGCGCGCGGCTGCGCCAAAACACGCGCCATGGCGCCCAACACTTTTACAAAAAACGTGTTTTGGTGTTTGGGAAGGCATATAATCGAATGGGATCATCTTTTTACTCTTTTTTCTTCTCCTTCTCTTCTCTCTATCGGTTTGGAAGCTAGGGTTCCTCATTTCTCCTTCAATCCAATTTCTTCCAAGACATTAATCTTTTATTGAAGCCTTAATCTTTGCTTGGAGATTAGAAGTTCTTCTCCTCAAGAGTTTAGAAGCAAGGTAAGAAAGCTTATTTCCTTGGGTTAGTGATTGAAGGGAAAACAATGGGTTGTTTGGTTTGAGTGTTGAGGTAAAGTTGTTAATATAATGATTGATGGTATTGTATGTATTGATATTTTGGAAAAAAAATGGAATTGTAGAGGAGCTAACTCTTTAGCACGCACGTCACGTGTTTGACAAAATGATTCAATGAATGTTTTTATGTCATATTACGGTTAAGAAATGATATGGATTCCTTCTTTACACAATTGTTGGGATTTGAGTTTTCTTGAATATCAAAATTGCGGATCTTGATTCGAAGCATTATTGAATTA
>NC_133311.1:7079437-7101317 GCF_012295235.1 Primulina huaijiensis
CGAGCGGATGAGTCGGTGGATGTTGCTGGGGGATTCTCTTTCCTTGGGTACCCTATGACCAGATGATTCACTTGATCTTGAGATTTATTGATAGCCCACAGCTTCTGATCATGCATTGCATTATATTGCATCTTTATGAATTTAATATGAAATATTTGTCACTTTAATTCTCATATGTTATTGATTGTATCATACTGGGTTTATACTCACCGGCATGTCCGGTACCTCTTGTTTTCATGTGCTTGACGGTAGGTGAGGCGAGGCTTGGGATGCCAGAGTCCAGCTCAAGGCGAGGAGATACGAGTTAGAGTGGGATTCTCGGGTCTTAGGAGCTATTTTATGATGTTGGGATTTCTTTATTTTGGCATGTTGAAAATTATATTTCAAACATTTGAGACAATTAAATTATTTTGACGATGTTTATGTGGATTTGTGAACCACAAATTATGTATTTTACTCGATCATTTGGTTTGTTACAATTATAATTATTAGTATTAGATATCGGACCCGGGGCCCCACATTAGGTGGTATCAGAGCGTAAGATATTTGGGAACAGGGTAGATTGAGTCAGTTAGAATTTATTGATCATGTGATATAATTGTTAGCATTTTCATTGTGCTATGATGTGAAATACATGATTTAAATTGAGATATTATATTGTTGAGTTTTATTCGAGATTTTTGAGATTGTTGAGTCTCGAGAGCCATAGATGATTGATACAAGATTGAGATGATTGTGATTTTGTGATTTTATATGTGTTTGATCTATTGTATATCAGACATGGCTACTCGAGGTAGAGGTCGTGGTAGACATAGACAGAACGTACCAGTGGCACAATATCAGGGCAGTGCTACTCATACTCAGATGGATATAACTCCGACTCCGATGGAGATACTGTTAGCCAGATTTCAGTCTTTGCCCCCACCGATGTTGAAGGGTACCGAGAATGCATTAGAGTGTGAGAACTGGTTGGAGAATATGGATCAATTATTTGAATCTCTTGAGTATCCAGATGATCGTAGAATCAAGTTAGTTGTTCATCAGTTATTGGATGTTGCTAAGAGTTGGTGGATCATGACCAAGAAAGCTTTAGAGGGTCGAGGTACGATTGTTACCTGTGATATCTTTAAATCTGAATTTTATCAACGTTTCTTTCCTACCTCATACAGGAAAGATAGGGGAGCCGAGTTTGCAAATTTAAAGCAGGGAAATTTGAATATTGAGGACTATGTTGCTAAGTTCTCGAATTTACTGAGATTTGCTCCTCATGTAGCATCCGATGAAGAAGCTAAGGCCGATCACTTCATAAATGGTCTTAACACTGATATCTTTACCTTGGTTAATACCGGAAGGCCTAACACTTTTGCTGAGGCTCTTGATCGAGCCAAGGGAGCTGAAACCGGAATCATTAGGCTGAGAGGTTCTCATATGCAACGACCCCAACAGCCACAGTATAGGCATCAGTTCAGACGGGGTAATAATGGCGGTAATAGTGGCAACATAAGAGAGCAGTTTCGGGCTAGAGCCAAGCAATTTAAGAGGCATGGCAGTAATTTTTCGAGTTTTGGTGGATCGAGACAGTCTGGTTCAGTTCAGAGCACTGGTGATTCAAGTCCGACTTGTGGTCAGTGTGGTGGTAGACATTATACCAATCAGTGTAGAGGAATCTCGGGATCTTGCCACTTGTGTAACCAGGTGGGACACTATGCTCGAGTGTGTCCTAACCGTGGTAGTGATATGTCTCAGAGTGAGGTATCATCGAGACAGACACCTCACCAGAATCGTCAGAACCCTACAGTTCATTCCTATCAGCAGTCAAATCAATCAGAACAGAACAAACAGAGTGGTAGCCACTGGGTAGGACAGCCACCTAGACAACAGGGTCGAGTTTTTGCACTCAAGGAGGATGAGGCACATAATGCTCCAGATAATGTCATTGCAGGTAATTGTTTTCTCTCAGGTTATCCTGCATATGTTTTGATGGATACTGGTGCATCACATACTTTCATAGCTGAACACTTTGTCTCATTGCATTCACTGCATTCTATGCCATTATCATCTACATTATCTATTTCTACTCCACTGGGCAAAGTGATGAGGTCAGCAGAAATGATAAGTGGTTGTGAATTTCGTTATGAGGATAAGGTCATTGAGCTTGATTGTATTGTGTTGGAGATGTCTGATTTTGACTGCATACTTAGTATTAACATGTTGACAAAATACAGGGCTACTGTAGACTGTTTTCAGAAGATTGTTAAGTTTAAACCTGATATGAGAGATCACTGGACATTCTATGGTAAGGGTTCTCGAGCTAAGATTCCTTTGATATCTATTTTGTCCATGACTCGTTTGTTGCAGAAAGGAGCAGAATGTTTCTTGGTTTATGCAATTGATATTTCAAGGTCAGTACCTAAATTGGCAGATATTCCAATTGTTAGTGAATTTTCAGATGTATTTCCTGATGAAATTCCAGGATTTCCTCCAGTCCGAGAGATTGAGTTCAACATTGAGTTGATGCCAGGTACACAGCCTATTTCTAGAGCTCCTTATAGGATGGCGCCAATTGAACTAAAGAAACTAAAGGAACAACTTGAGGATCTATTGGCTAAAGGATATATAAGACCAAGTGTTTCACCTTGGGGTGCTCCGGTCTTATTCGTGAAGAAGAAAGATGGGTCTATGAGGCTTTGTGTCGATTATAGACAGTTGAATAAAGCCACAGTAAAGAATAAGTATCTTTTGCCAAGGATTGATGATCTCTTTGACCAGTTGCAGGGTTCTTCTGTACATTCTAAGATTGATTTAAGATTTGGATATCATCAGTTAAGAGTTAGAGAGGCAGATGTGCCTAAGACTGCTTTTCGTACCAGGTATGGGCATTTTGAATTTTTGGTAATTCCTTTTGGGTTGACCAATGCACCTGCGGTATTTATGGATTTGATGAACCGTATGTTTCAACGGTAGATAGCCAATTTGTTGTGATCTTCATTGATGATATTCTTATTTATTCAAAATCTGAATTTGAGCATGCCGAGCACTTGAGAGCTGTTTTGCAGATTTTGAGTACTGAAAAGTTGTATGCTAAATTATCCAAATGTGAGTTTTGGTTGGATAGAGTAGTTTTCCTTGGACATGTGATTTAAAGGGCTGGTATATCGGTTGATCCGAGTAAAGTTGAGGCAGTCATCAATTGGTCTAGACTGACATCAGTTCCTGAGGTACGTAGTTTTATGGGTTTGGCAGGCTATTATCGCAGATATATCAAAGGATTCTCACAGATTGCGAGGCCAATTACCCAGCTGACACAAAAGAATGCACCATTTATTTGGTCACAGACATGTGAAGCTAGTTTTGTTGAACTTAAGCAGAGATTGACTAGTGCTCCAGTTCTGACTATTCCATCAGGTGTAGGAGGATTTACAGTGCACACTGATGCTTCACATCAAGGATTGGGTTGTGTATTAATGCAGCATGGCCGTGTTGTTGCCTATGCTTCAAGACAGTTGAAGCCACATGAGTCTAGATACCCAATGCATGACTTGGAACTAGCAGCATTAGTTTTTGCCTTAAAGATTTGGCGTCACTACTTGTATGGTGAGAAATTTGAGATATTCACTGATAATAAGAGTTTGAAATACCTCTTTTCACAAGCGAAGTTGAACATGAGACAGAGACGTTGGTTAGACTTGTTGAAAGACTATGATTGCGAAATAAAATATTATCCAGGCAAGTCTAATGCAGCAGCCGATGCTTTGAGCAGGAAAGTATGCAGTATGTTCTTGATCACTAGCAGTGTATCTGATCTAGTTGAAGAATTTTGTTTCTGTGGTTTGGATTTTGTGGTAGATACTCAACATGTAAGAGTATTTATGATTCAGGCAGAGCCCGAGTTGTTTGTAAAAATTAAAGAGGCCCAATGGTTGGATCAAAGCATTCAGAAATCAGTTGAACTCGTTAGATCAGGACATCGGTCAGAATTTCAGGTCAATACTGATGGTATTTTGTTTGTGAATGATCGTATTGTAGTTCCTAATATTTCAGAATTGAGGATGCAGATTTTGCGTGATGCTCATTGCAGTAAGTTCAGTGTACACCATGGAAGTAAAAAGATGTACAATGACTTGAAGAAACAATTTTGGTGGAAAAGAATGAAATCTGACATAGCAGAATTTATATCTCGTTGTTTGAATTGTCAACAAGTGAAAGCAGAAAGAAAGCGACCAAGAGGTCTTTTACATAGCCTTAAGGTTCCAGAATAGAAGTGGGACCATATCACCATGGACTTTGTCACGGAATTGCCGAGGTCGTCGAGGGGTTGCGATGTAATTTGGGTTATCATTGACAGATTAACTAAGTCTTCGTGTTTCATTCCTTATCAGATGACATATAGGCATGATCAGATGGCCAGATTGTACATCAGAGAAGTTTTGAGATTGCATGCTGTGCCTAAGTCAATTGTATCAGATCGTGATCCCAGATTTTCTTCTCATTTTTGGCAGAGTTTACAAGAGGCCCTTGGTACTCGTTTGCATTTGAGTACAGCATATCATCCTCAGACAGGCGGACAGTCAGAACGTACTATTCAAACATTAGAGGATATACTGAGAGCTGTAGTTATGGATTTTAGCATTGGTTGGCAGGATTCGTTACCACTTGTCGAGTTTTCTTATAACAACAGTTATCAAGTGAGCATTGGAATGTCACCATTTGAAGCATTATATGGCAGGAAGTGTCGATCTCCTTTGTATTGGGACGATTTATCTGAATCACCAATTGTAGGACCTGATATGATAAGAGATATGACAAAGAATGTGAAATTGATTCAGAGTCGTATGAGAGCTGCTCAGGATAGGCAGGCTAAGTATGCGAACAACAGGAGACGACCATTGATTTTTGAGAAAGCTGACAGAGTTTTTCTGAAAATATCTCCTTTCCGTGGTACAGTTAGATTTGGAAAGAAAGGTAAATTATCACCGAGATTCATAGGTCCGTATGAGATTTTGGAACGTGTTGGTGATTTGGCTTATAGATTAGCTCTTCCTCCTGCATTATCTGGTGTTCATGATGTTTTTCATGTATCCATGTTGAGGAAATATCATCCAGATCCTTCTCATGTACTTCCACCCGATGAAGTTGAGTTAGATCAGAATTTGAGCTACATTGAGAGACCGATTCAAATTCTAGATAGAAAAGATAAGCAACTCAGAAATAAATTAATACCGTTGATTAAAGTACAGTGGAACAGACATGGTGTCGAATAGGCAACTTGGGAATTAGAAGATAAAATGAGACAAAAATATCCAGAGTTATTCAAATGAAGTACGTGTTAGAGTAGGTGCCCGTCGAGCCAAGAGTTGGCCAAGGGTTCATGTTTAAACTCTATGTATGAACAGTCTTTATTTTAATAATATTTGAAATTATTATTTTGGCACTTCTTTATCTGTATACCCATGCTAGTTGCATAGATAAAGCCCTTGAATATACAAATAGTAGAAAAAATATGAGATGCTCATATGATGAGCATCATGAAACTCATATTTGTAATACTGTATATTCTAAACGGTTCCTAGTTGATTCAGCCGCCACTAAGAAGGATATAGGCCGCTAGAGTTCGAGACTAGTATCTGCGATGTGAGTACCATGTTTCATTGGTAGGGGACATTGTGATGTCCGAGCATGCAGATAGGTGCTCCTTGTAGAGTGCATTGAACAACCCTCCATAAAGGATTTTCCAAGTGGTTCTCACTTATCGAGTGAAAAAGTCCTAGTTTATGGTTGTACACCATTAGTCCTTATGACCCGAGACAACATTGAGACTCTATGTGCTAGAATTACACTTTGACTTGTTTACCGACTCTCAAGGGGTCATCAGGTGGCAAGGTTGGGTGTTCTGTCGAAACATATAGGAGTCGATGCATTGTAGTCGGGGATTCACCGCTTACCTACGGGTATGGATATCCTATGTGTTTTTCATGTATATGTAGTTTGAAATCTCTGATCAGAGTATGGTGGTAATTATGAAAGGGGTTTCATAGATTACACCATCGATGCAACTACGACATGACACATAGTATCGATTCATTGACAACTCTCGATAAACCAATGGTTGTCGAATCGGTCGGGATATATGAGTTGAAGGGACCGTACTGTACGCTAACCATAATTGAATGGTTCTTGCAGGCACTATCATTTGATACCTAGGGAATCATGTAAGCGATGCTGCTAGGCATTTAACATGATTGGTTGGGTACTATCAGACTTGAGTTCTGACATTCTTGTTATCAAGGAGTTGATAATTAAGAATGGAGCAATTGGGGTATGCTCGTACAAGGACATGTTTAGTCCGAATCACATGGAGATGTGAACCCACGGCTAGTTTTATCAGTGACCCATTGAGGGCCACACAAGTGCTAGCTTTCTAGATCCCGTTGAGAAGTTAAAATAGTTCAATGTGTTGAACGGCTTATAAATGACTTTATAAGTGTAAATAAAAATAGAAGTAAGACTTCTATGAGAGAAATGTAATTTTTAATTTATGAATGTGTGCCTAAATTAAAAGTAGGCCAAGTGAATAATGTATTTGAAAATTGTGATTTTCATAAACATTATTATGGACTAAATTAAATTAATTTAAGTGTTGAATTAATTAAACACTAGTGGGACTAGTAGAGTCCAAATAATTAAATTAATTCAAGTGTTGTGTTAATTAAATAACATTGGGCCTTGTAGAGCCCAATTGGAAATAATTATTAAACTAGTGGGCTTGAGTAAAATCAAGTAAGGATTAATTGGGCTCAAATGTGTTGAGACAATTTAAATTAAAAATCCATGGGCCATTTGTAAATGTTACAAGCCCTTTAGGTTTTGCATGCTTGGGAGATGAAAAATTGGAGAATATTTTTGAATTAAAAAATTGCATGGCATGCAACTTTTTGCTTTTTACTTTTCTCACAACCAAGACAAGGAATTAACTCATTCTCCTCCCCTCCTAGTCTCTCTTGGTCGAAATTTTTACATTTTTCTCTCCAAGTTTTTCTCTCATTTTCTTCTTCAAGTGTTGAGTAAGAAATATTCTTCTCCTTGAAAAATCCTCTTAGTTTTCTAGTGCACATTAAGAGGGGATTTACCTAGCTAGTGGTGGGCCTAATTTTTGAAGGAAGGAGAGCTTGTAGACTTGTCATCCTTGAAGAGCCAAGTTGTTTACAACTTGGTTGGTGCCATTCATCAATCTCTTGAGATTGATAGGTAAATTCTGAAACACCCTATGTATGATTTTTGGTGTTTGTTGTATTTGCTACACATTTTCTTCATGGTGGCCGAAATTTTCCATAAAATTTTGAACTTCCGTTGCGCATTCGGTCGCCGTAACCGATCACCTTTCAGTACGCTTCTATTCTCGGTTTTATTTTTAGTATTGATCATTACAAGTTAGACTTCAAAGAGATGATTGATTTCGAGGACGAAATCTATTTTTAGAGGTGAGGAATTGTAATGCCCGAATTTTGAAAAAAATAAAGTTGTGGCAGTAGTTGTGATGGTTTATGGCTTTACGTTATGGTATGAATGGTAATGAATGTTATAGAATGGAATAGATAATGTATGGGTAGAATCAAAGGTTGAATTTGAGCTAAATAGGTAATGGAAGTGCAGAAAAGGTATGAAAAATGTGGCAGTAGTTGTGGTTTTTAGCATAATGTTTTGTATATTGATCCAATTGATGTGAGGCCACTTTTATTAAATAGATAAGACATAAGGCTATAACTTTCTTATTTTGAGTTTTGGTCAAATCATTAAAGAAAATGAGCCAAAAGCGCCCCGAAGTGTGTCGTGCGTATCGTCGTTCCTACAATGACAAATGTTGGGAGATTGCGCATAACTTTTTACTCAAATCTTCAAATGACATGAGGTTAATTGGAAATGCAAGACAAGACATAGGGCTACAACTTTGTAGTTTACCACTTTCGCAAATTCTGAAGTTAAAAATGCGTTCTTGGCAGAATACTGTGCGCCCCTGCGCAGGATCCAGCGCCCTAGCGCGCCGGTTGCTGAAATTTTGGTGTTTGGGCAGCAAGGGGCGCGCGGCTGCGCCAAAACACTCGCCATGGCGCCCAGCACTTGTACAAAAAACGTGTTTTGGTGTTTGGGAAGGCATAAAATCGAATGGGATCATCTTTTTACTCTTTTTCCTTCTCCTTCTCTTCTCTCTATCGGTTTGGAAGCTAGGGTTCCTCATTTCTCCTTCAGTCCAATTTCTTCCAAGACATTAATCTTTTATTGAAGCCTTAATCTTTGCTTGGAGATTAGAAATTCTTCTCCTCAAGAGTTTAGAAGCAAGGTAAGAAAGCTTATTTCCTTGGGTTAGTGATTGAAGGGAAAACAATGGGTTGTTTGGTTTGAGTGTTGAGGTAAAGTTGTTAATATAATGATTGATGGTATTGTGTGTATTGATATTTTGGAAAAGAAATGGAATTGTAGAGGAGCTAACTCTTTAGCACGCACGTCACGTGTTTGACAAAATGATTCAATGAATGTTTTTATGTCATATTACGGTTAAGAAATGATATGGATTCCTTCTTTACACAATTGTTTGGATTTGAGTTTCCTTGAATATCAAAGTTGCGGATCTTGATTCGAAGCATTATTGAATTAATTATGAATTTTGTACAGAAATTGCTCTGTTTTGATAAATGATCCGAGTTCTTGAGTTATAGTAGACTTCAAAGGTTCAAGACTTCTCACCTACACATTTCGATCTTCTTTTGGTAATATTTGAAAGGTATGTTACGGTCAGTAACATACGAGGTAAAAATATCATTTTTATTTTAAATTGAAAATTCTATGGCTCGATGAATTACTTGTGATTTGATGATGATTGTGGCTTTGAGATGAGTTTATTATAATATCGAAATGATGTTATTGATTTGCATCATTACATTGCATATTGAGCCACTTGTTGATTCAGATTTGATATGGCGGAGGTCGCCTTGATTTATTGATTTGTTGGACGTATGGGGCTATAGTTGAGTTGGCATAGTGTATGCGGAGGTCGCTGCTATGGCCTGAACACTTTCTATATGCGCACCATATTCCTGGGATTGTAGAACACAGCACCCCACCTCGAACGGATGAGTCGGTGGATGTTGCTGGGGGATTCTCTTTCCTTGGGTACCCTATGACCATATGATTCACTTGATCTTGAGATTTATTGATAGCCCACAGTTTCTGATCATGCATTGCATTATATTGCATCTTTATGAATTTAATATGAAATATTTGTCACTTTAATTCTCATATGTTATTGATTGTATCATACTAGGTTTATACTCACCGGCATGTCTGGTACCTCTTGTTTTCATGTGCTTGACGGTAGGTGAGGCGAGGCTTGGGATGCCAGAGTCCAGCTCAAGGCGAGGAGATACGAGTTAGAGTGGGATTCTCGGGTCTTAGGAGCTATTTTATGATGTTGGGATTTCTTTATTTTGGCATGTTGAAAATTATATTTCAAACATTTGAGACAATTAAATTATTTTGACGATGTTTATGTGGATTTGTGAACCACAAATTATGTATTTTACTCGATCATTTGGTTTGTTACAATTATAATTATTAGTATTAGATATAGGATTCGGGGCCCCACACAGTTCCTAGCCGCAGAAAAGGTATTTTACTGGGCCACCGAGGCAGCAGGGGTAGCAGAAGCCCCAGGGTCAGTTTAGGAGGCCTCAGTAGCAGAGAACTCCTCAGGAGCCAGGGGCGCCTAAGCCAGAGGGCGGACAGCCTTGCAGTAAGTGCAACAGGTTCCATTTCGGTGAGTGCAGGTGGGGGACCTTTAAATTCTTCATTTGCGGAAAAGAGGGCTATAAAGATGTAGATTACCCTAGGAACAACGGTCCCACTACCGGCCGAGCATATGTGATGCATGCAGAGGAGGCCGAGGAAGAGCCAGACTCGACGCTGATTACTGGTAACCCTTATGTTTAAGATTTTAAATTATCGCTCGATTGCATGGGTTATATGTTTGTTATGAATTATTGTGAGATTGATAACATAAAAAGAATTAGGATGCATGTTCTACCTAATTGGGATTAAAAATTCAATTGGTTAATTTGAGAATTTTATGGACCCAATTGTAATAACTGATAATCTTAGGACTTAATTGCTAAAAATCGAGATTTTTTGAGATCTAGATATAATTTTATTTCGAGAATTGTACGATTTTTTTGGGGTTAGAATTCGAAATTTTAAAGGGAATTTTGCAAATTTTAGAAATTTTAAGGGCTAAACTGCAAATTCCGAATTTTTGAGGGATACATGGGTTAATTTAGTAATTTTTTGAGGATAATTGCCGATAAGAAATTTCGTAAGCTTCAACACGATTAGATTTGATGGTATGTTTTGTCGCAAGGATGATATATATTTCAGGTGTAGCCACACATGCATTGCTAGATTCAGGGGCTACACATTCATTTATATCCGAATCCCATCCGGGGATCAGATGTTCACTTCGCAGATAGTGAAGAGATTGGAGCTTCGGTTACAGAAATATACGGTGCATGCAAATTTGATAGTGTTACCATTGCCAGAGTTTGACATTATTCTGGGTATGGATTGGCTTTCGTTGAACGGAGCTGTCATAGACTTTAGATAGAGGTCAGTGTCTATCCGACCACCCAGCGGTAGGCCGTTTGTTTTTGAGGCAGTCAGACACCAGCAGTTGCCGCACGTCATTTTTTGCATGTGTGCGAGGAAGCTCATGAAGAGAGGCTGCCAGACATTTTTTGCCAGCATTGTATCAGTGTCAGAGCCAGTCAGTCAGAGGCTCAAGGACGTGGATGTGGTCAGTGAGTTCTCCAGTTTTTTCCCTGACAATGTTTCAGGCATTCCACCAGACAGAGAGGAGGACTTCTCTATTGAGCTCATGCCAGGGACAGTGCCGATATCTAAGGCACCCTACCGTCTAGCACCTGCCGAGATGTAAGAACTGAAATATCAGATATAGGATTTGCTAGATAAGGGTTTCATTCGCCCTAGATTTTCTCCATGGGGCACACCAGTTTGTTTGTAAAGAAGAAAGATGGCAGCATGCGACTGTTCATTGACTACCGAGAGCTGAATAGGGTCACAGTCAAGAATAACTATCAGTTGCCGAGGATCGATGATTTGTTAGATCAGCTTCGGGGAGCATCAGTGTTCTCAAAGATAGACCTCCGATCCGGATACCATCAGCTGAAGGTGAGAGAGTCTGATGTGCATAAGACAGCCTTCCAGACACGTTATGGGCACTATGAGTTTATGGTGATGCCCTTCGGTTTGACGAACGCGTCAGTGATCTTCACGGATTTGATGAATCGCGTGTTTCATCCATACTTGGACCAGTTCGTCATAGTTTTCATTAACGAAATCCTGATCTATTCGAGGAGCATAGAGGAGCATAGCCAGCATCTGAGGACCGTAATGCAGGCTTTAGAGTACAGACAGCTGTATGGCAAGTTCAGTATGTGCGAGTACTGGCTTGATAGAGTGGCAATCTTGGGCCACATTGTATCTCGGGAGGGTATTGAGGTCGACCCCAGTAAGGTCGAAGTAGTCAGAGATTGGCCAGTGCCTAAGAGTGTGACATAGATATGTAGTTTGTTGGGATTGGTTGGGTACTACAGGAAATTCATTCAGGGCTTCTCTTCTATCGTGGTGCCTATGACGGCCTTGACAAAGAAGAACGCCAAGTTTTTATGGGGAACTGAGTGCCATGAGAGCTTTGATAGGTTGAAGCCAGCATTGACCACAGTACCAGTTCTAGATATGCCATCATGGCAGGGAGAGTTTGTGGTTTATACAGATGCTTCGAAGCTTGATTTGGGCGCGGTTCTGATGCAGCATGACAGGGTTATAGCCTACGCGTCTAGATAGCTGAAGATTTATGAGAAAAATTATCTGACTCATGACCTCGAGCTAGCAGCACTGGTGTTTGTGCTAAAGATTTGGAGACACTATCTGTATGGGGAGAAGTGCAGGAGTTTTACTGATCACAAGAGCCTGAAGTACTTCTTCACACTGAAAGAGCTGAATATGAGACAAAGGAGATGGCTAGAGCTAGTGAAGGATTATGACTGTGACATTAGCTACCATCCGGGTAAAGCTAATGTGGTTGCAGACGCTCTGAGCAAGAAGCAGGCAGTGATTGCTCATTTGTCAGTACAGAGACCACTGTAGGCGGAGATTCGGAGATTTGAGCTTGCAGTTTATGCCAAGGACGATGCCCCAAATCTTGCTACTTTGGCAGTACAGACGACATTGAGAGACAGAATTAGAGCAGGACAGACTTCCGACGAGCAGTTGCAGAAGTGGAGACGGAGGGATGAGGCTAAGAGCCAGAGACTGTATACAGTTGTGGATGACATAGTCAGATATATGGACCATTTATGTGATCCTTACAGTGATTCCGTCAGAGCAGATATCTTGAGCGAGGCCCACAGCACCCCGTACTCCATCCATCCAGGGAGTACGAAGATGTATAAAGACCTTCAAACTCTTTATTGGTGGTCGGCCATGAAGCGAGATATTCTGCGATTTGTTTTGAAGTGTTTGACTTGTCAGCAGGTCAAAGCAGAGCATCAGAGATCTGCAGGAAAGCTGAGGCCAGTCCCTATTCCCGAATGAAAATAGGAGAACATCACCATGGATTTTGTGACAGGGCTTCCGAGGATTACTGGAGGATATAATGCCATCTGGGAGATAGTTGATTGGCTCACTAAATCAGCTCACTTTCTACCAATCAGGAAGACTTTCACCATGACTCAGTACACAGAACTGTACATCAGAGAGATAGTCAGACTGCACGGGATTCCAGTGTCTATTGTGTCAGACAAGGATGCGAGGTTCACGTCTGCGTTCTAGAAGAGTCTCCATCAGGCGTTGGGTACTAAGCTGCTATTCAGTACTGCCTTCCATCCTCAGACAGACGGTCAGTCAGAGAGGGTGATTGAGATTCTTGAGGATCTACTTTGAGCTTACATTATCGACTTCCAGGGCAGCTTGGAGCTGAAGTTACCTCTTGTGGAGTGTTCATACAACAACAGTTATAAGGCATTGATTGGTATGGCTCCATACGAGGCATTGTATGGGAGGAAGTGTAGGTCGCCAGTGTATTGGGATGAGGTAGGAGAGAGAGCAGAGTTGGTTCCAGATATTGTCAGACAGACATCAGAGTTAGTGGGCATGATTCGAGACAGGACGAGGACCGCTCAGAGTCATCAGAATATTTATGCAGATCAGAAGCATCGAGATCTTAAGTTCGCAGTAAGGGATCATGTGTTTGTGAAGATCGCATCGATGAAGGGTGTGATGAGGTTCGAGAAGAAGGGCAAGCTCAGCCCTAGATTCATCGGGCCATTCGAGATCCTAGAGAGAGTTGGGACACTTGCTTACAGAGTCGCATTGCCGTTGAGTCTGGCGGGAGTTCATAATGTGTTCTACGTCTCTATGCTGCGGAAGTATATGTCAAATCCTTCGCATCTGCTGAACTATGAGCCACTTCAGCTGACGCCGCACTTGTCATTCGAGGAGAGACCCATTCATATTTTAGACAGACAGGAGAGTAGGCTCCGGAACAAGGTGATCTATAAGATCAAAGTCAAGTGGCTGAATCATTCCGAGGAGGAAGCTACTTGGGAGACTAAGGCCGAGATGAGGAGTTTCTACCCAGAGTTATTCGGTACGTTCTAAATTTCGAGGACGAAATTTTATTTAAGTGGGGGAGAGTTGCAAGGTCCAGGAAATTTAATTTACGTAACCTGAATGCATGCAATCTAGGATTTTATTTAAATTATGTGTTTATTTATTTTTATGCATTTAATACATAATTATTGCATGATAGGGTTCATTTCACGATTATTTTAAAAGTTCATGCATTAGGGTTTCTAGTTGCATTTCGCTTTCGATTTAGGAACGAAGATCGGAGAAATATCAGGAAAATTATTTTTATTACATGTTTAATTTTTATTAATTAATACGAGGTTTTTTAAGTGTATTTTTCAAGTATTGGGCTTTTTTGGGTATTTTTACCCGTCGGAGCATATTTTTAATCGGTACGCAAATTTTAACGATTCAGAGGATTTTATGAGGGCACGGGCGATATTTTCAAAAACGTACCAAAACGAATTATTTTTCGGGAGTGTTTTTGGGCTTTTTGAGTTTGTATTATTGCTATTCGGGCTCAAAATCATTTTAAAAGTTAATTAAGGGCCCATTATTAAATTGTTATATTAACTTAACCTAGTGTAATTAACCCTAATCCCCATACAAAGCTCTCGGCCGCCCACCACTTTTTCCAACAACCTCCACGTAAATTTTAGCTGCATGTTGGTTACTTCAATATTTTTCTCAAGCAAGGTCACTCCCTGCCACTCCGGTACCTCCCCGACGTTATATTCTTCAAAGTTTTCGAGCACAATTCATCAAGGCACGCTATGTACCTTCCTTGCTCATCATTCACGCCATAAACATATGCTGATATGCTTGTCTTGATCTTTGGTTGCTCGGTTTTTGCATGCTATTGCTTTGAATCCTTCATGACACGCATCTAACTCAAGTTATTTTTATGATTTTTGTGTAAGGGCTGCCGTGCTTGTGCGTCCTAAGGGCTGTGTACGGTGTTAAGGTCGCGTCGTTGTGCTGGAGGTATGGTTTAGTCGAGATAGCAAGAGGGGCGATCGGTGTGGTTGAGGTTTAGTCACGGTTTGGAGTAGATCGTGAGATTTGGATGAAGCCGATGGCGTGATGGGCTGTTCCAAGCCGTGGGCCAGACGTTGGTGGTTTTGAGCCATGGTCTAGAGTGGACCGCACGCTGCTGGACTTATCTTTAGAGCTATTAGTGGTCATGGAGTTGAGATGCTTAGGGGGGTGGGAGTTCCTAAGGTATCCTCGAATTGTTGTGTTTTGAGGCGTGCATGGGGTTGTGCGTTTGAGTCAGGTTGGTCCAGAAGAGTCTCTTGGGTTTGAGTAGGGTCCCAATTTAACCGGTTAGGTGCTAGTCCCCTCGGTCATGTGCTAGGATCGAAAGTTGAGGATCAAGGGACTAGGGTTTGGTCACCTTTGGTGTAAAAAAAAAAAAGTAATTCCAGTAGCTTGTGGATTAAGGTGCGAAGGGTTTAATGGTTCGGTCTAGAGGTTTCAAGGGTGGCCTAGAGGTGTTTAAGGTATGGTGAAAGTGTGGGAAAAATTTGGTTAAGTTTCCGACCTATTCGGGTTAAAACCGAGACCCCAGTCCAAATTTTAATATGAATCGATTAAGTTTTGTAACGAGCTTGAGTTTATGTCTAAGAAATAATTTTAAATATGTTTTGGGATGTTTTAAGAGGTTTGGTAAGCTTAGGGTCAAAATTTAGAGGTCCAGGGGTAAAATGGTCATTTTGGGTTTCAAGGTACGCAAAATGGTTATTTTGCACCCGGGGTGAGATTTTAGTCCTGGCAGCGCCCTGAGCACAAATTTATCATGTTTTAAATGTTTAGGCATTATTTTTATGATTTTTATGTAATTACGAAAAATACGATGTATGCTTGGTTTCAAGAAAATTACGTATATGCATGTTTTTATTAAGTGATGAACATGATGACATGTTTTGAAGGATGAGATTTGGTTGTGACTAACACGATTATATGAGATATTATGAGCTGAGGCCAAGGCTCAGTGGACGGGTAACGCTGTCGCTGATGTCCCCACCGTCGGGTACCATGGTTTATAGATGGATCCATGGAATAGAGCTGATACGATTGAGCTGATACGAAAGTCACAATTAATGAACTGAATTCAATTAAAAGAAAATGTATACGTATATGATGGTACGATGAGACATGCTTTGACACGTTATGATTTTACACGACACATT
Organism: Primulina huaijiensis; assembly: GCF_012295235.1. NCBI lineage: Eukaryota > Viridiplantae > Streptophyta > Magnoliopsida > Lamiales > Gesneriaceae > Primulina > Primulina huaijiensis. The sequence continues at coordinate 7,095,322 of NC_133311.1, forward strand.
TACGTCATGTTTTTTAAGTTCATGAAATGTATGTTGATTACGGTTTTTCACTGCTGTATGCTATGTATATGTATTTGATATTAATGGTGCAGGTCTGTTGAGTTTTTAGACTCACTAGGCGTGTTTGATGCAGGTGACCATTTAGATCAAGAGATTGGAGGTGCCGAACTCTGAGTTTGCAGGGCTGGATGTTCGAGCACGACCCGAGGACCACACTTTTCCGCACATTACATTTTCTTGAGCTTTGAGTATACATGAGCGATTTTATACGTTTTACGATATGCTGTTGATTTTCAGAATTTTACCTGTTTTATTTTAATTATGCATGATTGTGGGACGTGTTGGCATTATTTTTACTACAACATTTTATCTGTAGAATGTTTACGAGTGTTGCATGCTCTACCTGAGTTGGATTTTAGAGACGACATTGAAAGGTATATGGATAGAAATGCAATTTCGAGATTGTGAGGACCGAAATGAAGATAAAAATTTAAGCTAGAGGGTTAAGTTTGATGTGGATGAGGGATCCTAAGCTGTTCAATTATCAAGACAAGTCAAATTTTGAGGACGAAATTCTATTTAAGTGAGGAGATTTGTAACGTCCGAAAAACCAAACTACGTAAACCACATGCATGCAAAATTATTTGAATTGCTTAATTGTTTTATTTAATTGATTTTAAATGCTTACTTGATGCATATTATATGATTAAAGGTATGATTTCATGATTAAATGTTTATATGGAATGATTTCATGATATTGAAGGATTTTACCCGAATATTCGACAATACGTTTGGGAAAGGAGACCGGGGACGACTGAGATAAGAATAAATATTTTTCACTAAATATTTTAAGGCTTCTTAATATGATTAAAAATGATTAAATTTTTCTAAAAATGGTATCGTTCGAATTATTTTACGAGACGAGCTCGATTTTTCCCGTGAAACCGGTTTTGGGCAAACAAGGAGTTTTAAAAGATCAAAAATATTATTTTTTTGGAAATTATTTTTTATAAACTTTTATCTTTCAATTAAATAAGAGGTATTGGGCCCAATGTAACTAAATTGAGTGGGCTCAATTGCTCTTATACTTGGAAGCCCAAAACCTAAACCCATTAACATGAAAATTAAAATCTATAAATTAGTTACCTAGGCTTCAAAGCAAGATATACCCGCCGAAATTCACACACAACACACACTAGAATTTCGAGAATAGGAGAGGAGGAGAAACAAATAGTCTTCGTCGTTCGCTCGTTCTTCTTCGCGCCCCACACCGACGATTGAATATTCGAGCATTTCAAAACGCAAAGGCATGTTTTATAAACCTTTTTACGCAACATTGAAATCATATTATGTATGTTTTTATTATTTTTGCATGAAACATACTTGTGTTCGATTATTTTTATGGTATAACAATTATTTTCAAAAATATGACGATTTTACGCTTGTTTGAAAAATACTATGATTCCTAAGGACACGCTACCATTAGGAGATGTTTAAGGGACGAGAAAAGACTTGCTAAGGTGATAAAACGAGGGCCGGAATGCGCATGATCAAGGGAGAATTGCCTAGGTTTTTTTTAGAGCCACACATATGCATCATTAACCAAGGGTACGGCTTGACAGGAACCAAGCTTGGGCTCGGCTAGGGCTTGGGCAAGGGCCTAGGCAGGGTGTGGCTTGACCCTCTGAAGAGTCCAAGAATGGCTAGGGTTCAACTTTTGCAGCTAGGGAAGAGTCCTAGTTTACGTGTGGGAGCCAAGGCGGGGCTGCGGCTCAATATTGTGCTAGGATAGGTTGTCTAGACGATGCCCTAGGATGGTCCAGTGAGGTTTATGAAGTGCTGGGCTCGGTGGTGGCCCAGGTAGAAACCCCGACGCAAAGAGTAGCCCATGCGCTTAAGGGGTATGCGCGCAGCTTGTTTTTGATTGCAGGGCTAGCGCTGTTGGTTCAAAGGCTTGGGCTGGGTTCGGACGACTTTGAGCAGGGTCCAAGGAGGGTGAGGGTCAGAGGGGTTTGGTGGTTAAGTAGCAAGAAGGTTCTTACGAGGGATATGAGTCATAATGAGCATAGGAGACACCATGCGCAGCTCGGGTCTAGGGGCAGGAGGTATTGTGCGAGAAAAAAAGGCTAGTTAATGGCTTGGGGTTGGTCACTAGGGTCCCTAGATGGGTTGGTTAGAGTTTGGCTCAAGGTGGCTCGGGCGTGGCTCGAAAAAATTAGGAATTGGCTTAGTAGGTTCATGCAAGGGACAAATTTTGAATTTAAGGGGATAAGTTTCGAACCATGGGTCAATGGTGGTGGTTCATGGCTCACAAGGGTAGTTTGGGAAATAAAAAGTCCATGTTTAAAATATGGGAAGGAAATATTCAAGTTTGAACTAATTCGGGAATTAAACGCCTCATGAATTAGTAAATATGAAATTAATTGAAAGTCTCAAATTTAAGATAAATATAATTATCAAAAATTAGATTTAAGCTTAAATAATTATTTGGGATAAAACCATGTCAATAAAAGTAAGAAAAAGTTAAAATTGAGGGATATTACGTTTAGGGGCAAAACGGTCATTTTACACTGGGGTAATACGTATAAGGTTGGCAGCATCCCAAAGGATCATAACGCATGTTAAATGATATAATATGATAAGTTTGATGAAAATATTATATTTTATGATTTATGGTAAAACTGTGAAATTTTTACTGTTAAAATGCTATTTTTAAAAATTCATGATATTTTATGCTTTAAAAAGAAAGAGGAAAAGAAAAATATTTTGAAGGATGTTAATTGACTGTGACAAAAAATAGAGGATATGTTGGAGATTTGTTTTAAGAAGGAACAATGAACTTACAATTTTATGGGAATGTCGTGAGAGAAAAGGCCCAGAGGGACCCCGTTTACATGAAAAGGCCCCAGAGGGAGCCCGACGATCGTATTTTCATGGCGGTGCCTAGTGCCCGTCCCCATGGGCCATGTGGAGCTGAAGACTGATCAGTCGACCAGAGAATAAAATACTAGTCATTTTCGAGGATCAAACTTCACCCAAAATGATAATGAATTGGAAAGTTTTACGATTTATTTATGTTTAAAAGCTATTTTAAATAAAAGTATGATTTTTAATGCTTGTGATTGTATATGTATTACTTGCTACTCATGTTTAGAACGTGCTGAGTCATTACACTTACTAGGTTTGAATGTTGCAGGATTTGATGATATGAGGAGACGCTGACGCTTGAGTGGATCGAGTGCGGTAGTATACTCCCGAGGGACATTTATTTTCCGCATTAGCTTAATAGATAAAAGATTCAAAAGATTTACGTTAATGATTTTATTAGGGATATTTTTATGCTTTGTTTTGAAGCTAGTTGATCTTTTTAAAGGTCTTCATAGGATTTTTGGTTATAGGACGATTTATGGATTTATGCTATGCGCTTGATTTTTCAAATGTTAATTTATTATGATTTATGAAAATGTTAAGTTATTTTAATTAGTAATTTTCGAGTTTATGATTTATATTAAAAAAAATTAGAGGATGTTTCAAAACTAACTGGGAAGAGGATTAAGACACTAAGAACTGATAATGGACTTGAATACCTTGCACACGAGTTTACAGAATTTTGTAAAGATCAAGGGATAGCAAGAGACTAGACGGTGAGACACACGCCTCTACAAAACAGAGTCGCAGAGCGCATGAATCGAACAATACTTGAAAGGGTTCGATGTATGCTTAACCATGCTAACATGGGTAAGCAATTTTTGGGGGGAAGCTGTGTCCACTGCAGTTCACTTAATTAAAAGAACCCCTACTACAACATTGGATTTTAAGGTACTCAAAGAAATATGGTCTGGAAAACCAGTGAACTACTCAAACTTAAGAATTTTTGGATGCCTAGCATATGTGCATGTTAATGAAGGAAAACTTGAGCATAGATCAAAAAAGTGTATTTTTTTGGGGTATTCCGATGGACTGAAGGGATTTAGATGTTGGTTTAATTAAGGAAACAACTGTAAGGTAATCAATAGCAGGGATGTGATCTTCAACGAGCAGGAGATACTAAAACATGATACACATATCCTAGAAGACAGTGGGACTCAATCTGTTCAAATGGAACAAAAAACTAGCTATCAGTCTAAGGTGGAGTGTAAACCTGAAACCGTTAAATGCGAAACTCAAGAAGAAGAAGTATGTGACACTACTGAGCAAACTGATTTAAGTCAATACCAAATAGAAAAGAGATAGGAAAAGAGGAGACATTAGACCACCAAACAGACTTGGTTTTGCTGAACTCACTGTCTATGCCCTTGCTGCAACTCAAAACTTCAGGGATGAAGAACCAAGAACATACAAGGAAGCTACTAGCTGTAACAGGGCTCATTTTTGGAAACAAGCAATGAATGAAGAAATGATGTCTTTAAATAAAAATCATACCTGGACACTAGTAGATAATCTTGGAAAACAAAGGGTTATGGGTTGAAAATGGGTATATAAGTTCACAGAAGGAGATCCAGGAGTTATGGAAGCAAAAGACAAAGAAAGGTTAGTGGCAAAGGGCTATTCTCAACGGGAGGGAATAGATTACAACGTGATCTTTTCACCAGTAGTAAAACACCCCTCCATTAGAATACTATTGTCTTTGGTGACTCATTATGATATGGAATTAGAGCAAATGGATGCCAAGACGGCTTTATTACATCGGGAGTTGGAGGAAACCATTTATATGGCCCAACCGGAAGGCTATGTATCAGCTGGTGAGGAACACTGTAGAACCCGTAAATTAGACTACGTATAAGCCATGCATAATTCTAGATTTTAAATTAAAATGATTTTATTGCATGAGTATTTAAATTCTTTTTTTTTAAAATTTATTTATTTTACGTAGTAGTTTAATTGTCACCTTTTCAGTTAAATAAGTGAGGCCGGACTAGAGATGGAGTATTGAGATAAGTTAATAAAGACTTATTTAAGAAGTGGTAATTTAGCATGTTAGTAAATATAATTTAAAAAGTTGCCATGCATGCAAGTTATTGAATTTCCTTGGTATTTTAATTAATTTTTTTTTAAAAAAAAGCATTAAATGCATGTTTATTTCATTAATTTGTGTTTAATTATTTTTATGTATTTTATGCATATTTCATGCATGATAGGATTTAATNCCCATTACCTATTAATTATCTATATATTTAGCACCTAAGTACCATTAACCCTAAACCTAAATCACACTCCACTCAGCCGCCCACCCCCTCCAATTGGCCATCTCCTTCGTGTCTTGCAGCTCAACAAATTCGGTGCCTCCATTCTCATTGTGGCCGTGTGTCTCCTTGCAATTTTCATTCAGAAAGAAACATCAGGCATGCCTTGTATCATTGTTTTGCATCTTACACGCCATATATATACTGTTGTGTGTTATTTGTTTTGTGAAAAGTTCGATCCAGCTTTCAAGCATGAAACATTTTCGGTTTGCATGAGATTTTGGTTTCCTTCTTGCATAGTTGCTCACGTTTTCTTGATGGTTTGCAAGGGGGCTGTGCTGAGGGTTGCTGTAGAGTGTGAGAGCTGTGAGTGACGTTGTCCCTAAGCTGGAAAGTTACGGAGGGCAGTGCTAGGGTGTAGATCGAGATGGCTTCGTGGTACGGGGCTTGGTTTGAATTGAACGGGTGCAAGGGGGGAGAAACCATCGGGGTCAGGGCAATACCAGGCTGTGGACCTGTTTCTGTAGAGTCCGAACCACGACCTGGGAGGGCCCTCACGCTGCTAGTGGAAACCGTGAGCTGCTCGCACGAACCAAGAGCATGTTAGACGCGAGGGAAGTGCTTTGAGTCCTAGCGAGAAATCTTTGTGCGTAGGCTGCATGGGGTTGGGTTCTTGGCGCTGGTGGACTCCTTGGGGACTGGTCTAGGTCTACAGTAGGCTGGTTAGTGGCTGGAGCCATCGGCTTGAGTCTAGAGGTGGTGATCGTGTGCTAGGGGTTTCGCTTGGGGTGAGAGTTGAGCTGCTGGAATTTT
>NC_133311.1:7104651-7109712 GCF_012295235.1 Primulina huaijiensis
GTGATCCGAGACATAGACCTTGAGCTGCATGGAAATCTTGTATATGCGGATCTTATAGTGTTGCCGATGCCAGAGTTTGACATCATCCTAGGGATGGACTGGCTATTGCGGAACAGAGTTTTGATTGACTTCCAGCGGAGATCTGTTCTAGTCCGACCGCCTGGAATGACGCAGTTCTTATTCGAGCCGGACAGGTACTTTCCTTTGCCGTGCATTATACCTTATGTTCATGCTAGGAAGCTCATGCATAGAGGTTGTCGGGCGTTTTTAGCAACTTTTATATCTGTCCCCGAGGCACCCAGTCAGTCAGCCGCAGATGTTCCGATTGTCAGAGATTTTCTAGACGTTTTTCCGGAAGACGTCTCTGGTGTACCACCCGAGCGAGAGGTGGAGTTTTCTATTGAGCTTATGCCAGGTACGGTTCCGATCTCCAAAGCACCGTACCGCCTCGCACCGACAGAGATGGCAGAACTGAAGAAGCAGATTCGGGAACTTCTTGACAAGGAGTTCATTCGCCCTAGTTTTTCTCCATGGGGCGCGCCAGTCTTGTTTGTGAAGAAGAAGGATGGCTCTATGAGACTTTGTATTGATTACCGGTGGTTGAACAGGGTTACAGTGAAGAACAAGTACCCACTTCCAAGGATTGAAGATCTATTTGATCAGCTGCAGGGAGCTTCGGTATTCTCCAAGATTGATCTGCGTTCTGGCTATCACCAGTTGAGGGTGAGAGATGCTGACGTTTCCAAGACTGACTTCAGGACTCGTTATGGCCACTATGAGTTCCTTGTGATGCTGTTCGGTTTGACGAATGCGCCAGCGATCTTCATGGATCTCATGAATCGCGTATTTCAGCCGTATCTTGACCAGTTTGTGATAGTATTCATAGACGACATTCTCGTCTACTCCAAGAATCAAGAGGATCACGGCAGACATCTGACCACAGTGTTGCAGACCTTGCAGAAGCACAAGTTATTCGCAAAGTTCAGTAAGTGCGAATTCTGGTTAGAGAAGGTGGCGTTCTTAGGCCACATTGTTTCTAGCAGTGGCATTGAGGTGGACCCAGCGAAAGTTGCAGCAGTCAGAGATTGGGTTGTGCCGCAGAATGCGTCAGAGATCCGCAGTTTTCTTGGCCTAGCAGGATATTACCGGAAGTTCATCAAGGGATTCTCCTCGATTGCAGTTCCACTCACAGCACTGACAAAGAAGAATGTGAAATTTGTTTGGAGCGAGGAGTGTCAGAAGAGCTTCGATACTTTGAAGTAAGCTCTTATCTCAGCACCAGTTTTGGCTATGCCGTCAGGGCCCGGTGAGTTTGTGCTATATACCGATGCTTCAAAGCTCGGTCTTGGCGTAGTATTGATGAAGCATGGGAAAGTGATAGCGTATGCTTCTCGACAGTTGAAAATCCACGAGAAGAACTACCCCACCCATGATCTAGAGTTGGCCGCAGTTGTTTTTGCCTTGAAGATTTGGAGGCATTATCTGTAGGGAGAGAAGTGCCAGATCTTTACCGACCACAAGAGCCTCAAGTATTTCTTTACGCAGAAGGAGCTGAACATGCGTCAGAGGCGTTGGTTGGAGCTTGTGAAGGATTATGACTGTGACATTAGCTACCACCCGGGTAAGGCTAATGTAGTTGCGGATGCATTGAGCAGAAAAGTTGCAGTGATGGCTCATTTGACGATTTAGAGACCTCTTCAGTTTGAGATGCAGAGGTTTGATCTTAAGACTTATCCCCGAGGTAGAGTTCCCCGTCTATCTACCTTGACCATTCCGTCTTCCCTTCTGGACCGTATTCGCAGTAGTCAACCAGCAGATGAGCAGTTGGCAAAGTGGAAGCAGAGAGATGAGGCCAAGGGCAGTGTCTTGTATTCAGTTAGTGACGGTATTGTGAGATACCGAGACAGAATATGGGTTACTAGCAGTGATTCTATCCGAGCAGATATTCTATTAGAAGCCCATATGTCGCCGTACTCTATTCATCCAGGAAGTACGAAGATGTACAAGGATCTGCAGTTATTGTATTGGTGGCCAGGAATGAAGAAGGACATCCGACGGTTTGTATTCGAGTGTCTGACTTGCCAGTTAGTGAAGGCGGAGCATCAGAGACCAGCAGGTTTGCTCAAGCCTCTTCCCATTCCCGAGTGGAAGTGGGAGAATGTTACCATGGACTTTGTGACTGGTTTGCCGAAGTCAGTCAGAGGATCAAATGCCATCTGGGTGATTGTAGATCGTCTTACCAAATTAGCGCACTTCTTACCTATTAAGACAACTTTCACCATGGTTCAGTATGCAGAGTTGTTTATCTGGGAGATAGTCCGACTTCATGGTATTCCAGTTTCTATCGTATCTGACAGAGATCCTAGATTCGCTTCCTCATTTTGGAAGAGTTTGCATTCGACTATGGGGACGAAGTTGCTGTTTAGCACAGCTTTTCATCCGCAGACAGATGGGCAGTCAGAGCGAGTCATTCAGATTTTGGAGGATCTTCTCCGTGCTTGCGTCCTTGATTTCTCTGGGAGTTGGGAGTCGAACTTGCCATTAGTGGAGTTCACCTATAACAACAGCTTTCAGTCGTCTATAGGTATGGCTCCGTACGAAGCACTGTATGGCCGTAAGTGCAGATCTCCTGTTCATTGGGATGAAGTAGGAGAGAGAGCCGAGTTGGGTCCAGAGATTATTCAGCAGACTGTTGATGTAGTAGACCGGATCCGAGATAGAATGAGGACTGCTCAGAGTCGACAGAAGAGCTATGCAGATCAGAGAAGGAGAGGGTTAGAGTTCGCAGTCGGCGACCATGTCTTTGTGGAGGTGGCACCCATGAAGGGTGTCATGAGATTTGGGAAGAAAGGGAAGCTTAGCCCGAGATTTATTGGACCATTTGAGATCCTTGACAGAGTTGGGACGCTAGCTTATCGTGTTGCTCTTCCGCGGAATCTGGCCCGAGTACACAATGTGTTCCACGTCTCTATGCTGAGGAAGTATATGGCGAATCCTTAGCATGTCTTGAACTTTGAGCCGTTGCAGCTCACTCTGAACCTATCCTATGAAGAGAGACCAGTGAAGATCTTAGACAGACAGGAAAAGAAGCTTCGGAACAAGCTGGTTAAGCGAGTGAAAGTCAAATGGCTCAACCATTCAGAGGAGGAAGGTACGTGGGAGTCCGAGCCAGAGATGAGGAGTCGGTACCCCGAATTATTCGGTGAGTTTTAATTTCGAGGACGAAATTTCTTTTAAGGGGGGGAGAGTTGTAGAACCCGTAAATTAGACTACGTATAAGCCATGCATAATTCTAGATTTTAAATTAAAATGATTTTATTGAATGAGTATTTAAATTCTTTTTTTTTTAAATTTATTTATTTTACGTAGTAGTTTAATTGTCACCTTTTCAGTTAAATAAGTGAGGCCGGACTGGAGATGGAGTATTGAGATAAGTTAATAAAGACTTATTTAAGAAGTGGTAATTTAGCATGTTAGTAAATATAATTTAAAAAGTTGCCATGCATGCAAGTTATTAAATTTCCTTGGTATTTTAATTAAATTTTTTTTAAAAAAAAGCATTAAATGCATGTTTATTTCATTAATTTGTGTTTAATTATTTTTATTTATTTTATGCATATTTCATGCATGATAGGATTTAATTCATGAAATTTAAAAAAAAAAAAAAAAAAGTTCATGCATTAGGGTTTCTAAATGCATTCCACGCTCGAACGAGGATCGGAGACCGGAGAATTTTCAGGAAAATTATTTTATTACATGATTAAATTTTTATTAATCATTATAAGATGTTTTAAAGATATTTTTCAAGAATTGGGAATTTTTGGGTATTTTTATCCGCATGATTTTTAATTGTTACGATACGCAAATTTTATCGAGTCGGGGGACTTTTTAAAGTTTTGGCTAATATTTTCAAACCCTTTCAACACGATATATTTTTCGAGAGTGCGTTTGGTTTTAATGGGCCTACTTTTAAGTTTTTTTTTATTTTTGACTTAATTAGCTTTAAATCATTAATTGTTATTTTAAAACCCATTACCTATTAATTATCTATATATTTAGCACCTAAGTACCATTAACCCTAAACCTAAATCACACTCCACTCAGCCGCCCACCCCCTCCAATTGGCCCTCTCCTTCGTGTCTTGCAGCTCAACAAATTCGGTGCCTCCATTCTCGTTGTGGCCGTGTGTCTCCTTGCAATTTTCATTCAGAAAGAAACATCAGGCATGCCTTGTATCATTGTTTTGCATCTTACACGCCATATATATACTGATTTGTGTTATTTGTTTTGTGAAAAGTTCGATCCAGCTTTCAAGCATGAAACATTTTCGGTTTGCATGAGATTTTGGTTTCCTTCTTGCATAGTTGCTCACGTTTTCTTGATGGTTTGCAAGGGGGCTGTGCTGAGGGTTGCTGTAGAGTGTGAGAGCTGTGAGTGACGTTGTCCCTAAGCTGGAAAGTTACGGAGGGCAGTGCTAGAGTGTAGATCGAGATGGCTTCGTGGTACGGGGCTTGGTTTGAATTGAACGGGTGCAAGGGGGGAGAAACCATCGGGGTCAGGGCAATACCAGGCTGTGGACCTGTTTCTGTAGAGTCCGAACCACGACCTGGGAGGGCCCTCACGCTGCTAGTGGAAACCGTGAGCTGCTCGCACGAACCAAGAGCATGTTAGACGCGAGGGAAGTGCCTTGAGTCCTAGCGAGAAATCTTTGTGCGTAGGCTGCATGGGGTTGGGTTCTTGGCGCTGGTGGACTCCTTGGGGACTGGTCTAGGTCTACAGTAGGCTGGTTAGTGGCTGGAGCCATCGGCTTGAGTCTAGAGGTGGTGATCGTGTGCTAGGGGTTTCGCTTGGGGTGAGAGTTGAGCTGCTGGAATTTTTCCAGCAGCTGTCCATGGGAAATCGATTGTTTAAAAGCTGAGTTTTGGGTTTTTAGAGTCTTTTAAGTGTTTATTAGGTGTAGGAAAAAGTTGGGAAAAAGTTGGTTGAGTTTCGAGTCGATTCGGGTTAAAACCGGGACCTCGGTCCAAGTTTTAAAATGAATCGATTAAGTTTTGTTTTTTT
>NC_133311.1:7110199-7211501 GCF_012295235.1 Primulina huaijiensis
TTTTCACTATGATATTTTCAGTTCAGTTATGCACGTACTATAATTACCAATGAAATGATATTTTACGTTACACCTCAGTACAGGAAATTTTCACTTGCATGCGATTTTATTATTTATTTACTTGTTATTTACGATATATGCATGCTGAGTCTTTAGGCTCACTAGACTTGATTGTTGTAGGTACTGATGATGCCGGGACCGAGGGCGGGGATCAGTGAGCCAGCTCGAGTCAGGAGTAGTGGGACCCGAGGACCTCACTTTTCAGCATTTATTATTGTTATCGCTCAAACATTTTTATTTACTGTTGGATAAAATTTTAAAAGTTATTTTGCAAACTAAATTCTTCCGCTGCTATTTTTAAACATTATACTTTATTTAATCTTTTATCTATGAACAGGATATTTTATTTAGTTTATAAGAAAATTTTTAATTTTTCCGCAAATTTTCAAATATGGATTTTTAGGCCCCTACAAACACAAATTTTGTCTCTTACATATATCAGTATATGGCCTGAAACAATCACCCCGCCAGTAGTATCCGAGGTTCGATGGATTCATTATCAAGAATGGATATCAAAGAAGCAACTATGATAGTTGTTTCTACTTTAAGAAACTGGAAAAAGGCAACAGATTATACTTGATATTATATGTGGATGATATATGATAAGGCCAAATCTTATAAAGATTTTAGGGATTTAATTTTGTAATATTTGTGCTTATTTAAATTTTTATCCCTAATTTTGTGCTTATCTAAATTAATTTTAGATATTTGTACTTCAATATATTATTTTTCGTGATTTTAATTATTGATTGATGTTGTTTAATATTTCTTGTTAATAGCCTGATCAACTATTTACATGTTTGTTGATTAATCACGAAGCAGAAGATGATTGGATAAATATAGAAATAAAGACGTCATCAACACATGGTTAAACTGACTAGAAATAATATTCGGTTTCAGTGTGCGGTTTTAGGAGCAAACTGAAATTTCACGAAGATTTAATGTATTTAGATCTAATTAAATTCAATTAGAAATAATTGGACTGTAGATTTAAATATGTTTACTAACTCGAAGAATAATTTAATAACTAAATTTGGGGATTTCACTGTGATTGTCAAGAATTAAATAATTATTTGAATTTCAACATGAGTCAACATAGTAAAGTTTGGTACCATTGTGTGTCTTAGTTCTTTATTTGAAGTTGAATCCCTCTGTTGGAATCAGAATTTCAGGGTTTGACAAATTAAGCAAGTGAAGATTACAGAACTGATCGGCTCAACTGAACTTTCAAAGATTAGTTACGAAAAGCTCGAACTGATAATTAAGGTGTTAAATAATCGAAGGCAATCGAACTGATCAAAGCCAACTAAATCTATGAAGTTAACTGAACTATCAGTTATAAAAGCTTAGTTATTCAGTCAGCTCAGCTGATCAGCTATATATTCAACTAATAATCAGTTGAACACGTTACCAGTTGAAGCGTAGCCAACAACCGACAATTTGTACGAAGCAGACAGTAACTTGTAGTGAGAGCGCCGCATGTCAGAGCGTCACAGTGTACTATTGTCAGAAGAATGTTGACACGTTCAGAAAGGAAAAATCAACGGATATAAGTTAATTGAACGCATTCAATATTATCGTTGGAAGCAAAGCATATAAATAGCCAAAGAGTTCAGCTGAGAAAGGAATTTTTGCACATATTCATTTTGAGTGAATTTTTGAATTCAAGCTTTCAAAGATCAGTTACAAAAGCTCACACTTATCAGAGATATTTATAGCTTTCAGGATATCTTTTGAGCAAAAGTATTAGAACATTTATTTGTTGTATTCGAACTTTTAAGATCAATTATGCTAATAAAAGAATATCAGTTGTTTACTGATAAATTTGTAAAGATACTAAGAGTTTCAGTTTGGCAGTGTGTAAGACCAAACTGAAGTGGGTTATTACAGTTTCTATAATTAATCAAAGTTTTTTAGTGAATTCAATCCTTGTGATATAAGGGGTGACGTAGGAGCATTTGAAGTCTCTGAACATCCATAAAATCTTCGTGTTCATTGTTTAAATTATTCTTTGAGTATTCAATCTTTCAGTCAGTTTCTTTCCGGACTAACTTAGTTAACTGATTTACATTGAAAACAAGATTTTTGAACTCGGTTTATCACTAAACTGATTCACCCTTTCGAAAAGATTTTAAATTCTTGAAGTGTTTATTCAACCCCCCATTCTAAACACTTTCACCTGTCAAATCGATCCTAACAAGTGGTATCGGAGCGGTTTTTAATATTGTTTCTGAATACCTTTTATCCATACATCTGATCAATATGTAGTCTTTCAATAAAATCCCCATGTTCTCAAGAGAGGAATTTGATGACTGGAAGATCAGAATGCATGCTCACTTAGCTGCACAAGATGATGATATGTGGGACGTCATAACTGACGGACCAATGAGAATATTGAAAGCAAATACAGCAGTCGCAATAACTGATGGAGAACGCCATCGCATTGAAAAGCCTAGAGAAGAATGGACAGCTGAAGATAAGAGGAAAGCCAACTTGGAAAATGTAGCAAAGGACATTCTATACAAGACATTGGAGAAGATTACTTTCAGTAAGATCAAGATGTGCAGAACAACAAAAGAAATTTGCGAAATATTGATTCAATTATGCGAAGGAAATGAGCAAACAAAAGAGAACAAATTCTCAGTCGCCGTGCAAAAATTTGACAACATCAAGATGAAGACTAGAGTGTCAATGACCGAATATGATGAACGAGTCAGCGGTATCATCAATGAATTGAATGCACTTGGGAAAGTGTATTAAAAAAAATTGCGCTGAAAGTTGTTCGAGGTCTTCCCAAAAAATGGGATGTTAATACGATGGCTATGAGAGAATCGAAAGACTGGAAAATGGTAGAACTACACGACTTGTTTGCATATCTGAACGATATACAACAAAATGTAATCGGTCAACCCTTTTAAAACGTAAGATGAGTATTTACTTTTGTTAAAATAAGTTATGATGTGTTATGATGCAGCGGGGGCATGTCACAGTGAGAGCGCCGCATGTCAGAGCGTCACAGTGTACTATTCGGTTAGGATTTATTAAATTAATTGGAGCTCACTAAAATGTAAGATGAGTATTTAAAACCTTAAACAATTAAAATGCAAGGTTTAAACCATAACATACCATGCAAAATTAGTAGGAAATCGGTCAACCCTTTTAAAACAAATTCAAATGTGGAGTAAACCCATTTAAGTCACTCCTAAATATTTTTTTTTCATTCATTTCCACTTTTAAGTCACCAATTATGAGTAATTCAAACACCATAATTAACCTTAATCCTTCCTCAACAAATTACCAAGCAAATTAACGTGTAATGCAGCAAAAATAAGGATAAAAACCAAAGGCCAGCTAGGAGGAGAAAACAATTCAAATCCATTCCACTTCTTGACTTGTAACCTCCACCTAAATGCATTTCAATACCCATTTATCACCCTTGAACCCTCCCCCTCATTATCTACATTTCCTACACACCCTTACCTTCAAAATTAGCAGAGAAACAGCAGCTAATAATCGTGAATACAACAGCAGAAACAAAGAAAGAAATCCAACTCCGCTCCGCCGCACCGTATTCGTCGTATTGGTTTGTTTTCTTCAAAACAATTTCCAGGCATGTATATGTTGTTCCTTTGCTCTTAATTCAAGTCATATTAGAAATTTTAAACCATTATATATGCATTATTCAAGCAACAACTCAAAATTTACAGCAATCTTGCAAGAAAACTGCATGTGCCACTCACGGTTTTTGAAATGGTATTTCACAGTTTGGTGTGTTTTGTTGCTCACAGGGAGTTGTACGATTCCAGGCACTCAAGACTGCTTATAGGCATGATTTAGATTGTTTTAGGGGGTTGTTAGTTCATTGTTTTACATCCATACACTCACAAAAAAACAATTGACAGCAGAATTTTTCCTCGTGTGCAGAATGGAGTCACGGTTTTGGCCATTGAGTGGGTAAGGTGAGTGTGTTCTAATCTTGTCTGTCCTAGGGACTGTAGCCATGGTTAGAAACCTCCATTAACATGTCTAGGACATGACCAAGGTGTCCTTTCCAAGCTTGGTTCACGGATCCATCAGAATTTCACAACAACACAAGTGCATTTCGGTTCTTCATTTTTCTGTGTGAGTGAGTTTCGGGTTTTTAGTGTTTGTATGGATGATGGTTGGCTCCTAGCCCATAGCCATGGTTCATACAACACTTCATCAAGTCTAGATGGAGCCCTGGTTGATCACGTAGCTACTGGAACGATCTAAGATGACAAAACAATGCAATACATCCCACTGCACAGAATGGGTGTTCTCGATAGAAGCTTGGTACTGTCCAAGGTAATTGTTTGGGTTGTGGCTGGCTTTTAACCCTTAGCCATGGTCCTAGCCATGCCTTAAGATGTTGATAAGAGTCTTTGGTCGATAGTTCAAGCCAATGGTAATAAATTACAGAGTTTACACCACAAACACACAAGCTGCTACAGCTGTATTTTGACAGCAGCTTTTGGTCTCGGTTTTGGTGGTGGTTTGAGTTCTTGGTTGGCTTTTAACCTATGGCCTTGGACTCAAAAATACCTTAATGAGTTAGGAAAGTCATGTTTTTAGCTGTTTGTGATTCGGTTGAGTTTAGAGGTCGTACGAGAATTTACGGTGCAATGTGCCAAAATGACTCTCGAAAGAGTGTTTTATGTTTTTGGATTCCATTCACCAATTTTCGTGTACTACTATCATCATGAACATTTTTCAGTATGTTAGGGGTATTTTTAATCATGGTTTAACGTCGGTTTAATCTTGGTTCGGGTTGGTACGAAGCCATGATTGAAAAATTAAGTTTTTGGTCATAATCGTCTCGTTTTTTGTTCGATTGTCAAATTTTGGTCAAGATAAAATTATTTGCATGTGTCACATATTAGAATTAGGTTGCAGCAAGCCTGGGAGCGGTCCAACTCATTCGGTAAAAACAAGGTTATAATTATATTAGCCAGTGGGAGTCGAGACCAAGCCAAGGGCAAGGGCCTAAAGTATTGAAAAGGCAAGCACTCCAAGAGACTAAGGGAGACTTATCGGACTCTGAACCTATGAGAGAAGCAAACACTTCTTTGCAGGAATTTTTACGTGCATAAAATATAAAATGTTTTATTTTTGAGATATATGCGCTATGACTTGTGGCCACCTTATGTGTATGGGTTTGGAAGTCGGTGAGCGCAACCAAGGACCTCTCCACCCGGTGACTTACGACCGATTTACGATTATGTATGGGTACGGATATCCAGTCCAAGGGCTGTGGTGATCTCTACCGCACAGTATACTGTGGTTTAGTCTGATCAGGCGCTCACGTTATGTTATGGGCCACTTGCTTAGAAACATTATCTCTACCAGAAAATTATGATATGATATGACAGAGCTCTAATGAGCAAAGCTTTTACGTATGATTTTCATATATGCACGTAGTTATAATTATTCATGATACGACTTTCACTGTACGCTTTACGATACCATATCTTTACGTTGCATGCGATTTTATGATATATTTATTTGTTATTCACGATATATACATGTTGGGTCTTTAGACTCACTAGACTTAATTGTTGTAGGTACTGATGAGGTCCAGGCCGAGGGAGGAAACCCGTGAGTTGACTTGGGTCAGCGGTAGTAGGAACCCGAGGACCTAATGTTTTAGTTTATGCATTTTCTTATGTTCAAACTTAGTTTTTAATACGTTGGGTATATTTTTAAGTTGTTGTTTGAAAACAATATTTGCTTCCGCTGTTATTTTAAAATTACATTATTTACATGTTTACTAAAATTATTTACATGTTTATTTTACAAATGAGGTAAGATAATTATTTATTTAGAAAAATTTTAATAATTCCGCTAAAATATGAATACGAAATACGGGCTTTTTCAGCTTGAGCAGCTCAAGCGATGAAGATGAAGTAAAATGCTTAATGGCCAATGATGCAAAACTGTAATCAAGCAGTGAACATGTATTTGATTTCAGTTCAACTGACTTTTCAATAGAAAAACTCATTTCCACATTGCATGACATTGTTAATGACTATCATAAGCTTGCTCTTTCATTTGAAAAAGCAAAAGTTAAGCAAGCTGATCCAAAAGACAAAACAACTGAAACTGTTGAATCAGTTGATTTGTTGAGTCTAAGAAAGGAGATTGCTAAGCAGAAAGCTGAAATGATTGAAAATCAATATTTAATTCAGCAATTAAAACTCGAGAATTCAAGACAAATTGATCTAATTAAAGTTTGGAACAATTCATCAGTCACGCTGACTTAGATGCAGGAGTTACAGAAATCATTTACTGATAAAACTGGTTTAGGCTTTAATAGCCATGATGAATCATCTGCAAATGATACTATGCCAAAGTTGAATGAGTGCAAAGAAAAATATATTAACTTTGTAAAATCAACTATGGTACATGAATTCTCAGAACCAAGTAAACTTACTATACAACCGATTGAAAACAAGAACAGGGCTATCAGGCATGGAATTGGATATAGCCCTACGAGTTCAACTGATTCACAAAGTAGGTCACCTAAACGGTTCAACTATAAAAATCAGAATTCTAAGAATGGCTACTTCAATTACTATAACTGTGAGCCATTTCAGAAGAGATATCGGATGAACAATCGGTCGAAAAGGTTAAAAACCATAACGTTTCATCTGCACACCACACATCTAACACACACAAGCCGGGAAAAATTATTTGGAACACAGCGACTGGAAAGTCAGTCAGACTTATCTAAGTCTGGGTTACCAAAGGAATAATCAGTTTAGGACCCAAATAGATATAGATACCAAAATTATTCATTGTGTGTGATTGCAGGTAACATGTACACCAACAAAATAATCAATTTGGTATTTGGGCAGTGGATGCTCGCGACATATGACAGGGGATGCTAATTTGCTCTCCCAACTGATCAAGTACTATGGTCGAAACATCAGTTTTGGAGACAACTCAAAAGGTGGAACTGTGAGTAAGGGTAAGCTTATCCATGGTAATATTATTATTATTTAGTCTTACTTGTTGACAATCTGAAGTATAACTTGATTATCATCAGTCAATTGTGTGACATCAATTTTTCAGTTCAGTTGCATAGTTAAGAATTCAACTGGTGACATTATCACAACTAGAAATATATGTGGTAACACTTACAAGGTAAGTTGGACTAATCAACCTAATGCACCAGTTTTTTTTGTAGCTTCTAGATCTTCTAAAAACTGGTTCTGGCATAAAAGGTTGAACCACTTGAATTTCAAATCCATCGCTCATCTGAGTAATCATGATCTTGTAAATGGTCTGCCTAAAATTTATTTTTCAAAAGATATAATTTTTTCAGCATGTCAGTTTGGTAAACAAGTAAGATATTCGTTCAAAAACAAGGGTAGTAAATCTTCCTCCAGATGCTTGGTAAACAAGTAAGATATTTGTTGATGATTTTTCAAGATTTATTTGGGTTATTTTTCTCAAATCAAAAGACCAAACTACTGCACAACTGATTAAGATTTTCAAAAGATTATTAAATGAAAAATCAATTGGAATTGACAGAATAAGGTCTGATCGAGGGAGTGAATTTTTCAATAAAAATATTTCTCAATTTTTAGAAAATACTGGAATTAAGCCTGAGTTCTCAGCAGCTAGAACACCACAGCAAAATGGTGTAGCTGAAAGAAGAAATCGAACTCTTAAAGAAGCAGCTAGAACAATACTTGCTGATTCTGGTATATCTCAAAGATTTTGGACAGAAGCAGTAAACACTGCGTGTTATACTCAGAACAGATCAATGATTAATACAGTCATTTGAAAACACCGTATGAGATCTGGCATGGAGAGAAAAGTGTGGTGTCCTACTTCAAAATATTTGGCTCCATATGTTTTATTCATAATAATGGCAAAAATTATCTGAAAAAATTCGATGCTAAATCTGATGAAGGAATATTTCTTATTCATCAGTTAGCAAGCCTTAGAGAGTATTTAATAAGTGTACTTTAAATGTAGAAGAATCAATTCATGTTGTATTTGATGTATCTGCACTAACTGATAAGCCAACTGATCTAGTTGAGCTAACTAATCGCTTTACAGAAATCAGTTAGGAGGATGATAGTGAAGAAGAGGGTCACATCAATCGAAACATCCTTCAAAACACTAGAACCAAAAGTTGTGGATCAAACAGTTGAACATGAAGCTATTCAAATACCAACTGAAACTAAAAGAAATGTTCAGTTCCAAACTGAAACAGTTGCTGAAAGTGATCCAACTAGCTTCAACTACAGATGGAATAAATCACGTCCACAAGATTTGGTGATAGGTAATCAATCTGATCCGGTAAGAACTATAAATCAAATATTCAATTTATTTGTACACACAGCATTTGTTTCTCAAATTGAACCAAAGAAAACTGATGAAGCTCTAACTGATCCTAACTGGATAAATTCTATGCAAGAAGAGCTGAATAAGTTTACCCATAACAATGTATGGACTTTAGTTTTAAGACCACTTTCAAAATCTATTATAGGTACAAAATGGGTTCACAGGAACAAATTGAACGAAGATGGTTCATTTGTGCGCAACAGAGCTAGGTTGGTGGCACAAGGATATAGGCTAGAAGAATGAATTGATTATGATGAGACATATGCACCAGTTGCATGACTGGAAGCAATAAGAATATTCCTTGCATATGCCTCCTTCAAAGACTTCAAAGTATACCAGATGGATGTCAAAAGTGCATTCCTAAATACTCAGTTATAGGAAGAAGTCTATGTTGAACAACCACCAGGTTTTGTGAATCATTCTCTTTCTGATCATGTTTATCACCTTAATAAAGCATTTTATGGTCTCAAACAAGCTCTCAGAACTTGGTATGAGAATTTATCAAAAATTTTAATTGATCACGATTTCACCGTTGGAACAGTTGATAAAACTCTTCTCAAATTTACAAAGGAAAATCATATCTTGCTTGTGCAAATTTATGTTGATGACATTATTTTTGGGTCAACTAACCCCAAATTGTGCGAGAAATTTTCTAAATTAATGCATGATAAATTCGAGATGAGCATGATGGGTGAACGTACATTTTTTCTTGGTCTGCAAATGAAGCAACTAGAAACTGGTATATTTATCAGTCAAACTAAATATACGAAGGAACAGCTGAAGAAGTTTGGCATGGAAACATGTTCAACTTCAAATACTCACATTAGTTCATCAATCAAATTAGATAAAGATGAAGGTGGAACATCAGCAGAGCAAGTTCAGTAAACTGGAGTACAGTCAGAACCATCCAAAGAACTAGTTGCTGAAGAAGTTTCTAAACCAACAACTGAATCTTTTCTTGAGCAGATTCAATCACCTTTACTCTCTGCACCTTCATCATCTCAACCAGTTGGACAAACTCTATACACTGATGTTGAGTGGTCATTTGCCAACATTGACGAAGTCATCCAATCAGTTGCTACTGACGTCCAGCTGAATTTAGAGCCAATTGAGACAGATGTAAGTCAAAGCTCGCCAGGAAAATTATCCTTGGAGGCTAAGGTGGAACAAGTTGAAGAGATGGTTTAGTCAGTTGCTACGACTGAACAACAAAAACAACAAACAGATGTGTCTCAGTTGCACTTTGAACCGATAGCTGATTTGCAAGTGCCAACTGATGTGCCATCTAGCTCATATGTTGCTCAGCTTTCTACTTCAATTCCAGACACTCAGCAGGAATCAGTTGAAGAAGTTATTACAGAATTTGAACAAACTGAGACTGATTCACAAAATTTAGCAATGGTGATTTTCAGTGGAAAGACAAGGGCAAAGCAACTGCTACATCTGAAATCTTATCTCCTGAAATACCTATAGCTTCTGATATCATGATTGAAGAAATTCAGTCCAGTTTGCACAATCTCATTTCATCTGTCTCCGATATGAAATCGACTCAGCTGATGCATACACTTAAAATCGATTCTATGAAGGAGAATACCATGAAGAACCTGAAACAGGTTTCCAAAGATATTACCTCATTATTTCTCCTTGTCAACTGAAGAAGGACCGAGTGACAGTTCCGGCTCTCTTCCAGACTCAAGACATTCTTATCAATAGAATTGACTTTGTGCACACAAATATGTCAAAGAGGATGAATTTGATGCAAGAACAGATGTTGAATGCTATATCTCAAGTCTCTATGCCCTTGCTCGTGTTGAAAAAAGGGGGAAGAAGAAGAGCAGCAACAGAAATCAAAGAAAAGATCGAGTCAACCAACTGATCAAGGACCCGCTGACAAAAGAGCAAAGTAATAAAAAGCAGCAAGATCAGTTAGATGATAGTTCCTTCACACTTTCATTCTCATTCTTTGATTTGTACAAATCTGTATATTTCAGTTAGATGATAGTTCTTTCATTCTTTCATTCTTTACTTGTACAAATCTACAAAAAGAAAGATTATTTTATCTACAATAATTCAGATTATTTTATCTACGATGGAGTTTATCAGTTCTTGAATTCTACGTTTTGTCAAACACTAAAAAGGGAAAAATTGTTGGAATTAGAATTTCGGAGTTTGACAAATAAAGATTTTGAAGATTGCAGAACTGGTCGACTCAACTGAATTAATTCGATCCTCAATTGAAATTGCCCGAACTGATAATTAATGCGCTAAATAATCGAAAGCAATCGAACTGATCAAAGATAACTGAATCTGTATAGATAATTGAACTATTAGTTAATACTGATCAGTTATACAGTCAACTCAACTGATCGGCTATATAGTCAACTAATAATCAGTTTAACACGTCATCAGTTAAGAGCGTAGCCAACAACCGATAATTTGTACAAAAGCAGACGGTAACTCATAGTGGGAGCGCCGCATATCAGAATGCCACAGTGTACTATTGTCAGAAGAATGTTGGCAAATTCTGAAAGGAAAAATCGATGGATATAAGTCTTTTAAAGGCATTCAATGTTACCATTGGAAGCAAAGCCTATAAGTAGCCATGAAGTTCAACTGAGACAAGAACTTTTGCAAAAAATATTCTGAGTAAATTTTGAATTCAAGCTTACAACTTCAGTTACGATATTCAGACAGAAAAGCTCAGTATTCATAGCTTTCAGGCTATCATCAGATCAAAAGTACTAGCACATTACATTGTTGAATTCGATCTCGTAACATCAATTGTGCTAACATAAAAAAAATCAGTTGTATACTGATAAATTGTAAAGATACTAAGAGTTTCAGTTTGACAATGTTAAAAAAAACTGAAGTGGGTTATTATAGTTTCTATAATTAATCAAAGTCTTTTAGTGAAAATATTATCCTTGTGATAGAAGGGGTGACGTAGGAGCATTTGAAGTCTCCGAACATCCGTAAAATCTTTTGTGCTCTTTATTTCAACAATTCCTTGAGTATTCAATCTGTCAGTCAGTTTATTTCTGAACTTATAATAGTTAACTGATTGAATCGACAACAAGATTCTTGAATTCAGTTTATTACTAAACTGATTCACCTTTATTGAAAAAGAGTAAAATATGTTTAAGTGTTTATTCAACCCCTTTCTAAATATTTCGACCCTTATAACCGATTATAACACAAACCAATGTGTTTTCCTGCATAATTTGTATCAAAATACACTATATAACATGATCGATACATAAAAGAAAGATTTAGACATGCATATGTGTTAAAAACGCACGAAATATTGAAAATGAACGCGTGGAAGAACGGAGGCCAAACGGAGACGATTTGCTGCGTTTTATGGATTGAAAAGTGGCTAAATTATTCAGGTAACGTAGTGCGATAATCGTCCAAGGTTGCTGCTAGGAGGAAATCGAAAAAAAATCCAAGCCCTAGCCTTGAAGAATTTCGGAAGTGTATGTTTTGATGTGTGTTTGTGTGTGTTCTATGTGATGGGAGTGAGATGTGTTATATTCTAAGGTTAGTACTCTTTTATATATTGCTTAGAATGTTTATTAAGTGTTTAGGTTAATTAATCAAGTTTTAATTACTAATTAAATTCTCCAACTTTTTAAAATTTGACAATTCAATAGTCTTTAAAATTTTAAATTCTACCCATAAATTAAATATTACCTAATTAAATTAATTTTGACGTAAAAAAATTATTAAAATATTGTGTTCGAGTGGAAGCATTTAAATCTCTTATTTTATAAATTAAAATGATTGATGTGCTTTTATCTCACTCGATAAATTAAATTTAGCCTTTAAATGCTAAATTGGTAAATATTTTAAATACCTAATTTCTCGGCTTGAAATAAATAAAAATATAACTTTAAATTTTAACACATCAAACGTCTCCGATATTTTTTCTCGGTTCCGCATCGAATATTCGCCTGAAAACAGAAACTTGAGAAAACATTTAAATTACATAATAATATATATATATATATATATATATACATTTAAAATAATTTAACACATAGAATGCATTAAGTAGATTATTAATTAAATTTTTTCAATAATTTTGGGCACTACATTATGTAGTTCAAATCAACCCATAGATAAAACTTCTTTTGAAAAACCAACCTCTATTCTTAGAATAAATACCTTAAATCATGATTCAGATATTAGTGAAGCCTTAGAACAATTCCAAAATCCTACAAATAAAATCAATAGAATATATTGGAATCAATCTTCATAAAAATTACAAATTATTCTTCCTCTAGATTTAGGAATGGTAAAACCCTTAACCTAATCTCGTTTCAATGCATCTTCTGTTTATGATTGGAACATACATAGAATGACTGAATACAATATTCTTAGACTTTTACAAAAAATGACTATGGCAGCAAATGCTTATAAAACTCAAACAAATATGCAAGATAGGACCAGAGTCGATCTCCTTATAGTGTGTTTTTCTGGCCAAATTAAGGGTTGATGTGATTAATATCTTACAAATCAACAACAAGAAGATATTTTAATTTCAATAAAAAAAATGATAAAGAGGATACCGATCTTAGATGAAGATGAGAATCCACAACAAAATGTTGTAGCTACTTTAATCCTAACAATCTCTTTACACTTTATAGGCGATCATTTACATTTAAAAGATAAAAATGTTGAGTAATTATCAAATCTCAAATGTAAAAAATTAAGTGATTTTCCATTGTATAAAAATATTTTTATAACTAGAGTTATGCTTAGGGAAGACTCTAATCGACCATTTTGGAAAGAAAAGTTCCTCACAGGATTACCAACTCTTTTAAGAGAAAATGTTAGAAATAAGATTAGAGAATCATATGGAAAACAAATAATTCCTTATAATGAATTTATTGTGGTCAATTAATTAGTCTAACTCAACAAGAAGGTTTAAAAATATGTCAAGATCTAAAATTACAAAAACATTTAAAAAAAAAATGAGAAGAACAAAACAAGAATTGTGAACTTTCTGTCAACAATTCGATATAAATCCTAATAAATCATTTCTTACTAAATGCTTAAAAAATTGTAGTGAACCTTATAAAAAACTATATAGAAAAATTTGTAAATACAATAAGAAAAATTATAATTCAAAATAAGAATTTTATAAAAACCTTGTAAGAAAATTAAAAATTTCAAACAATATCCTAAAAAATCCTTTAAATCTATTGAATGTTATTAATGTCATAAAAAGTCATGCTGCTACTTATTGTAGATTAAATAAATAATTAAATGAATTAGAATTAAATGAATAAATGTTAAATAAAATTTATAATCTCTTAATTTATTTTTCTAAATTTATGATTTAGAATTTGAAAATTTTTCTTCTAAATCTAAAGAAGAAAATGAATCTTTACAAATAGATGAATAAGTTACATCTAGTAATGATTCTGAAAAACAAACTAATATGGTTTCAAAATATCAACAATTTCTTCTTGATATTCTAAAAAATATTAATAATCCCAACATTCAAAAGGATTATCTTGATAAGATTTTAAAATCTCTCAAAGAAACTAAAGAAGAAAAAATATAAATAAAAAATATTATTCTACCAAAAACTTCTAAACACACTTACTACTTAACCAGTATTTTAGAAAATAGAAAGAAAATAAAAAAATAAATAGAAAACAATTCAAAATTTACAAAAAGACATAAAAAAAATTAATTACAACTAAAAGAATTAAAATCAAAACAAAAACAAGATTATGAAATAATAAAAGAAATATTAGATAATTTTAATATTGAGAATTCTGAAGAATCTGAAGATAACGAAATTACAAACATTCAAAACATTGAAAAAATTCCAGAAGACGTTCTTTTTATAATAAGAGAAATAACTTTTAGGAAATACGGACTAAAAATAAATCTAGTATTTTCAGAAAATTTTAAATTAATACAATAGCTTTTTTTGACACTGGTGTTGATTTAAATTGTATAAAATTAGGAATAGAAGCATTCTAAATTAAAATGTTAATTTAAAAAAAAAACCAATGAAAAACTATAAGATACTTACCATTCTAAATTAAATGTTAATTTCAAAATAGAAGCATCAATATTAAACAATGGAGTTTTTATTAAAATTACATTTGTTCTAGTCAATGATATACATCGATCATACAGTAATCCTAGGAACACTTTTTATAGGATTAATTATTCTATATAAAGTAAATAACAATTCCATCTCTTATAAATTTAATTACAAAAAATTTGAATGTGAATTCATAGAAAAGCCTCGTACAAAAAATCTCAATTTAATAAAAAGATATTTTATGTATGAAAATAGTATTAATGCATTAATACAAGGGAAAATCTTTCACCTAGAAAATCTTAAAAAAGATAATTCTCAAAAAAAGTTAATAAAATAATTAGAAAAACAACAACTTCAAAATAAAATTTCAAAACTCCAAAAAGAATTAAAAACGGTAAATTTCAAAAAAATGTCTCTGCCAATGTTTCAATTAAAATTCAGTACCTAACCATTATTTTTTAGAAATCAGTACCTGATAAATCTATACATTTAGTTTTAATTACCCATAAAGCAAACTTTACATTTTTACTCTTTATTATTTAAATAAATATATTATTTTATCCACAAAAATTATATCATTTTTCTCCATTTAAAATATGATTTTAACAAAATATTGTTTCTCAATTATCATGGAATAAAAATAAATACTTATTTTGACATACAAAGTACATATTATGGGGTTTCAGATACTTGATTTCGCTCTTTGAATACTCCAAATATATAAGAAAATATTATATTTTCGAGCATTCACCATAAATTCAGTAATTGTTGGTTCTTTCATGAAAAATGAATTAGGATGACTCATTCATGTCATTTTATTTTTTTAAAAAAAACATAGGCCATCACTCAACATGAAATAAGATTAAGTATTTATTTTGACCAACAAAATATCTATTTTGGAGTTCTAAATGCTTGCTTTTACTCTTTGAATACTCCAAATGTGTAAGAAAATACTGGATCTTCGAGCTATCACAATAAATTCAATTATTATTGGTATTTTCATTGAAAATGCATTAAGATGACTTATTCATGTCATCTAATTTTTGAAAAAATACAGTTTCTCACTCATTGTTGAATTAGAAAAATTACTTATTTTGATCGATAAAATACCTATTTTCGGGTTCCAAATTTTTGATTTGGCTATTTGAATACTTCAAATGTGTAAGAAAATACTTAAGTTTCAAGTAATATTAAGTGACTTTTGATTGTGTCATTTGTGAAATTAAAATGTGATACTTAAATTGGTACACAAAGTATCTAATTAGAGTATATAATACATGATTTTACCCCGTAAATACTCATATCCAATTATTTGAGGATGCCAAAATATAATTTGAAGTTAATATTAAGTGACACCGATGATGATATTCGTGAAGAAAAAATGTGATACTTAAATTAATACAAATAATACATAATTCGAGTTCACAAACACTTGATTTTACCTTTTAAATACTCAAATTCGATTGAGTATGTCAAAATATATAATTTGAAGATAATATTGAATATTTTTTGATGATGAGATTTGTGAATAAAAAACGTGCTACCTAAATTGGTACAAATAGTACCTAATTTGATTTCACATATACTTGATTTTACCCTTTTAAGACTCGATTTTGATTATTTTGGGATATAAAAAATATAGTTTCAACTAATATTGAGTGACTTTTTATGTGTCATTTGTGAAGTCAAAATATAATACCTAAATTAGTACAAAAAATATCTAATTCGAGTATATCAATATTTTATTTTACTCCCTAAATGACAAGTATTTTAATTTGAGTTTGTAAATACTTGAATTTGTAAATAAGATACTTAGAATATGTATTGAAATACTGGATATTCGAATAAGCAACATAAGTTCACCAAATATTGGTATTTTTATGGAAGATACATTTGGATTACATATTCATATCATTTAATAATTAAAAAAAAAACAAATTCTCAACTAAGCATGAAAATTTTAAAGTACTTAGTTTTACTTGAGAAGTACCTAATTTGAGTTTGCAAATACTTGATTTCGTAAATGAGATACTCACAATATGTATTAAGATACTAGATATTCGAACAGGCAACGTAAGTTCACCAAGTATTGATATTTCTATGGAATAAGCATTTGGATGACATATTCATATCATTTAATATTTTTTCTGTAAAAGAAAAAAAAAATTCCCAACTAAGCATAAAAATTTTAAAGTATTTGTTTTTATTTGAGAAGTACCTAATTTGATATTGCAAATATTTAATTTGGTACATGAATTACTCATAATATATAATAGAATACTGGATATTCGAATATGTAACGTAAGCTCACCAAGTGTTTATATTACCTTGGAAGATGCATTTGGATGACATATTCATCTTATTTAATATTTTTTTAAAAAAAAAACAAATTATCAACTAAGTATTGAAATTTTAAAATACTTATTTTACGTGAGAAGTATCTAATGTGATACCTAAATTAATACAAATAATGCATAATACGAGACCACAAATACTTGATTTTACCATTTAAAACTCAAATTCGATTATTTGATGGTGTCAAAATATATAATTTGAAGTCAATATTGAGTTGCATTTGATGATGAGATCCGTGAAATGAAAATGTGATACCTAAATTGTTACAAGTATTATATAATTAGATTCCACTGATAATTGATTTTACCCTTTGAAAACTCAAATTTGATAATAAGTATAATGAAAGAATATTGATGCATATAATGAATGATTACCATGATGAATAATGAACTATGTTTATTTATTTAAATGATATGAATAAGTATCCTAATGAATTTTCCAAGGAAAGATTGCATATTCGAATATCCAGTATTTTAATACATATTGTGAGTATCTCATTTACGAAATCAAGTATTTGCAAACTCAAATTAGGTACTTCTCAAGTAAAACTAAGTACTTTAAAAATTTCATGCTTATTTGAGAATTATTTTACCAAAAAAATATTAAATAAGATGAATATGTAATCCATGCTTAGTGATCGAGCAAAACTTTCATTGTAAAATTCTTAGTAAAAATTAATAATATTCAAGCTCGAAATAATCGCAAGTGCACGATGTCAAGTAATAATATAGTCATGAACTTTCAATAATCGCAAGTGCACGATGTCAAAATGTTCCATGCTTAGGGATTGAACAAAACTTTCATTGTCTAAGGACTGTATTTCTCAATTATTATTCTTAGTTATTCAATTTTTAGCAGCGAAACTTCATATGATTGTTTACTACTACGATTATTAAATAAAAACTCAATGAAATAGTTCAAGGATTAAATGATGAAATAAATAAGCTAGAATGATTGATTAAAGTTCAATGAGAAATGAATTTGTTGGGAATCTCGGTTCACCTACCTCTCGCTAATCTACTTAATTCATTCGACAATTATCTATGCTTTCGACGAGATTTCATATCCAATTGAACATGCCCTCTCAAGCTATTCCAAACTAATTCAACTTAGTGAAGTAATTAAAACTCTTTAATTATTTATCAATTGTGAATTGCATGTCGTTTTAATAAATCTCATAGCTTTCGACCTATTGGAACACGTCATCCAAATGCATCATGGGTAAAAATGTTAGCACTTGGTGAACTTACGTTACATATTCGAATATCCAGCATTTTAATACTCATTATGAGTATCTCATTTACCAAATCAAGTATTTTAAAACTAAAATTAGGTATTTCACAAGTAAAACTAAGTATTTGAAAAAGTTCAATTGCGAATTTATTTTTTTACCAATAAAAAAATAATTAAATGAAATGAACATGTCATCCAAATGCATCTTGGATAGAAATGCGAGCACTTGGTGAACTTACGTTGCATATGCTAATATCCAGTATTTTAATACTCATTCAGAGTATTTAATTTAACAAATCAAGTATTTTAAAATTTAAATTAGGTATTTCCCAAGTAAAACTAAGTACTTCAAAAAGTTCAATGTTTAGTTGCGAATTTGTTTTTCTTTTAAAAATTAAAAAATATATTTAAATGGAATGTACATGTCATCTAAATTCATGTTTGATAGAAATACGAGCACTTAGTGAACTTACATTGCCTACTAGAATATCCAGTATTTTATTATCTTTTATGAGTATTTCAATTACCAAATCAAGTATTTAAAATTGAAATTAGGTATTTCGCAAATAAAAGTAAGTACTTCAAAATGTTCAATGCTTAGTTACGAATTTTTTTAAAAAATAAAAAAAATAATAAATAAAATGAACATGTAATCCAAATGCATCTTGGATGGAATGCGAGCATTTAGTGAATTTACGTTGTATATTCGAATATCCAGTATTTTAATACCCATTCTGAGTATCTCATTTACTAAATCAAGTATTTTAAAATTGAAAGTAGTTATTTCGCAAATAAAACTAAGTATTTGAAAAGTTCAATGCCTAGTTACGAATTTGTTTTTTTTAACAATAAAAAAAATAATTAAATAAAATGAACATGTCATTCAAATGCATCTTAGATGGAAATGCGAGCACTTGATGAAATTACATTGCATATTCGAATATCAAGTATTTTAATACCCATTCTGAGTATCTCATTTACTAAATCAAGTAATTTAAAATTGAAATTTGATATTTCGCTAGTAAAAGTAAGTATTTGAAAAAGTTCAATGATTAGTTACGAATTTATTTTTTTAACAATAAAAAAAATAATTAAATGAAATGAACATGTCATCCAAATGCATCTTGGATAAAAATGCGAGCACTTGGTGAACTTACGTTGTATATTCCGATATCCAGTATTTTAATACCCATTCTGAGTATCTAATTTACAAATCAAGTATTTTAAAATTGAAATTAGGTATTTCGTATGTAAAACTAGAATATCCAGTATTTTATTAACTTTTATGAGTATTTCAATTACCAAATCAAGTATTTAAAATTGAAATTAGGTATTTCGCAAGTAAAAGTAAGTACTTCAAAATGTTCAATGCTTAGTTGCGAATTTTTTTTAACTTAAAAAAATAATTAAATGAAATGAACATGTAATCCAAATGCATCTTGGATGGAATGCGAGCATTTGGTGAACATACGTTGCATATTCGAATATCCAGTATTTTAATACCCATTATGAGTATCTCATTTACCAAATCAAGTATTTTAAAATTTAAATTAGGTATTTCGCAAGTAAAACTAAGTACTTGAAAAAGTTCAATGCTTAGTTGCGGATTTGTTTTTTTAACAATAAAAAAATAATTAAATGAAATGAACATGTCATCCAAATGCATCTTGGATAAAAATGCGAGCACTTGGTGAACTTACGTTGTATATTCCGATATCCAGTATTTTAATACCCATTCTGAGTATCTAATTTACAAATCAAGTATTTTAAAATTGAAATTAGGTATTTCGTATGTAAAACTAGAATATCCAGTATTTTATTAACTTTTATGAGTATTTCAATTACCAAATCAAGTATTTAAAATTGAAATTAGGTATTTCGCAAGTAAAAGTAAGTACTTCAAAATGTTCAATGCTTAGTTGCGAATTTTTTTTAACTTAAAAAAATAATTAAATGAAATGAACATGTAATCCAAATGCATCTTGGATGGAATGCGAGCATTTGGTGAACATACGTTGCATATTCGAATATCCAGTATTTTAATACCCATTATGAGTATCTCATTTACCAAATCAAGTATTTTAAAATTGAAATTAGGTATTTTGCAAGTAAAAACTAAGTACTTCAAAAAGTTCAATGCTTAGTTTCGAATTTGTTTTTCTTTTAAAAATTAAAAAAATATTTAAATGAAATGTACATGTCATCTATATGCATGTTGGACAGAAATGAGAGTACTTGATGAAATTACATTGTCTACTAGAATATCCAGTATTTTATTAATTTTTATGAGTATCTCAATTACCAAATCAAGTATTAAAAATTGAAATTAGGTATTTCGCAAGTAAAAATAAGTACTTCAAAATGTTCAATGCTTAGTTGCGAATTTTTTTTAAATTAAAAAAATAATTAAATGAAATGAACATGTAATCCAAATGCATCTTGGATGGAATGCGAGCATTTGGTAAACATACGTTGCATATTCGAATATCCAGTATTTTAATACTCATTTACCAATTCAAGTATTTTAAAATAGAAATTAGGTATTTCGCAAGTAAAACTAAGTACTTGAAAAAGTTCAATGCTTAGTTGCGGATTTGTTTTTTTAACATTAAAAAAATAATTAAATGAAATGAACATGTCATCCAAATGGATCTTGAATGGAAATGCGAGCATTTGGTGAACTTGCGTTGCATATTCGAATAATCAGTATTTTAATACACATTCTGAGTATTTCATTTACTAAATCAAGTATTTTAAAATTGAAATTAAGTATTTCGCAAGTAAAACTAAGTATTTCAAAAATTTCAATTAGTTGAGAATTTGTTTTTTTTTAAATAAAAAATATTTAAATTCAATTTCCATGTCATTCAAATGCATTGGGAATGATGAGAGAAAAGAGAAGATGACCAACAAAAATTGGTATTTATATAATTTTTTATTAATTAAAAGGGTAAAAAGGTAAAAATACATAAAACATGTAGTAAAAGCTAAGTTGGTCTTTTGTCAGGTATTAAAATACAAAAAAAAACTGATGGGTACTGAATCTTAAATAAATCATTGACAGATGTATTTTTCTCCAATTCACCCTATTAAAAACATAAATTTGTTCAGAAATTCCAAATATTTTCAGGAATAGAAAACAACATATTGTAGATCTTCTTTATGAACAAGATTTTAATGATAAACAAATCACAATCAAAGCAAAACCAATACAAATGAATTATGATCTAGAAGAAAATTGTAAAAAAGAAATATAAGATTTAGAAACTAAAGGTCTAATTTCCAAATCTTGATCTCTTTGAAGTTGTTCCGCCTTTTATGTTAATCAAAATTCCGAAATTGAAAGAGGAACCTTCAGATTAATAATAAATTATAAATCATTAAATAATGTATTAAAATGGACCAGATACCTTATACCAAACAAAAAAGATATATTACAAAGACTCCATAATTTTTCTTTTTTTTTTTTTTTTCTAAATTTGATATGGAATCAGGATTTTAGCAAAAAAAAATTTCTCAAAAAGATAGATACAAAACTGCTTTTACAGTTCTTTTTGGAAAATATGAGTAGAATGTAATGCTTTTTGGTTTAAAAAATGCTCCTTCTATATTCCAAAGAATTATGAATGAAATCTTCAATGATTATTCAAAATACTGCATAGTTACATTGACAATGTCCTAGTCTTTTCAAACAACATGAATGAGCATATTAACACCCAAAAGCATTTCTTTATTTACAAAATAAAATTGTTTAGTAGTATCTAAATCAAAGAGTCTATTCCAAACTAAAATTAGATTTTTGGGACATTACATATCACAATGAACTATAACTCACATTGAAATATCCTTACAATTTGCAAATAAATTCCCTGATAAAATACTTGATAAAAATCAATTACAAATATTTTTAGAAGTTTAAATTGGGTTCTAGACTTCTGCCCAAACATTAATAGAATAGCAAAACCTTTACGTGACAGGCCTAAGAAAACCTCTGTAATGCCTGAGATTTTATCACGGTAATCTTAGATTGATTAAATTATAAATTGATCTGATGATAGACGGACCACTTCGAGGAAGGAATTGGAATGACATAAGTTGAGTGGGGTGTGAGACCCGAAGGTCTCGCGCATATGCGCGGCGAGATAGCGCGCATATGCGCGAGCTGTGCGAGAAGCTTTTTGCGAGGACAGAACTTTGCACGCACATGCGCGGCTTGAGGGCACGCATATGCGCGAAGAGGTGCATTGCCATATATCGAGTCCAGAGAATGTGGCGCATATGCGCCAAGAGTTGGCGCGCATATGCGCGGGGTGTTCGGTAGCCAAATGTGATTCCAGAGAATATCGCGCACATGCGCGGATGAAGGGCGCGCATATGCGCGAGCTGACGGGAAGGCACGCGCCGAGACATACTGTCTCGCGCATATGCGCCGAGGCGGGTCGCGCATATGCGCGAGACGTGTTGAGCGAAAATGAAGCCACTTGCCTTGCTCATGCAATGATATATATATATNTCGAGAAAGGTTGCTGTGAGTGTGGTGAAAATCCTTATGCCTTTATATTTCGATCCGTCCGTTAGATTTTGAATCCGACTTCGGTATTGTGTTCCTATCGACGTAGGCTACAACTGGACGTAAGTTTTACTACGTTTTGATATGATTTGAAATTATGCTATTGTCAGAATTGAATAGGATTCCTATATGATGTTCTTGATACGTTAGACATCATAGACTCGAAGTCAGATTGAAAAACAGATTGATTACGGATTTGTTATGATTTTTCAGATTATATTGAGTGGTATTGGACAGATTTGAATTGTGACTGGCTTATAGATTGTATTGGATATGGGTTATGATTGGTAATTGATATCTGTTGATATGGTATTTACGGGGATATTGAAATTGTGCCGTTATGTCGATGATTTGAATTAAATTCAGATTAATCAGATTCAGTATTGAATTGAGAATGGAAGGTTGATATTATTATTCTCGATATGTCCTTTCAGATTTACAGAGACAATCTTGAGTTCAGAACTTCCNGGGCACATTGCACGATGTCACAAGATAGTGTATTGGCGATAGTGCCACAGTCTGTGATGGATAGGTCAAGACACTGGATGTTTGGTTATATCGACGTAGATAGAATCGGAGTTTCTTCTATTACTGTTGGTCGATATAGGAATACCATCGTCTTGAAACCGGGATCCCTAGACTAGGATTGAGTTTAGTCTGAGCCGTGGAGTCACGAGTATGATTGATAGTTTGATATTAATTATGTTTCAGATTTTGATATATATCTGATTTCTGCTTCATGCTTTATATTAATTATATGATTGCATGTTTCGTTGATTTATACTGGGATTTGTTCTCACCGGAGTTATCCGGCTGTTGTCGTGTTTGTATGTGTGCATGACAACAGGTGGGACAGGTTCAGGGTCGAGGAGATGAAGAGAGAGATCGTGATTAGAGTGGAGACTACGGAGTTGATCTGAGATAGGGTTGAACACTTGATATTTAGTAGTTGAACCTTAGTTTGTTAATGATTGTATATAGTACAAGACTTGTACTTTACTTTTATACTGATATGTATAGTAGAGTGATTCTATTATGTTCCGCATTTGATATTATATAAAAAAAAAAATTTAGACCCTGTTTATTATAATTGATTAATTAGTCCCAATGACAATTAATAACATGATTAGCATTCGGGTCCCCACAACAGGTGGTATCAGAGCAATAGATCCTTTAGATTGAGATAGAAGAAGAAGTGAGCGGGGTAGATTGAGTTTTCTTTCCTGCCTTTGATTGCTAGCATGTCTTACTGCTTTAATACATGTTACTTGAATTATCTGATTTGATATGGTAATATGTTTATTGAGAACAAAGCAGCACCGATTCTAGATCAGCAGTAAAATGATCGGAGGAGGACTGAAACAGAATGGTTGGTTGGGGTTACTAATCATTTTGTTAATCAGATATGCCTCCTCGAAGAATACCAGAATAGGGTAGTACTTCAAATCCTCCGATGGATGTTACAGCTACTCCGATGGAGACACTATTAAAGAGATTTCAGTATTTCCATCCACCGACTCTGAAGGGTATTGAGACTTCAGTGGATTGCGAGAGTTGGTTAGACGATATTGAGATGTTGTTCGAGTCCTTGGATTACACCGATGAGCGGAGAGTGAAACTGATAGGGCACCAGTTACACGACGTTGCAAAGAACTGATGGATTACAACAAAGAAAGCATTGGAACATCGAGGTACGACTATTACCTGGAATGTGTTTCGAACTGAATTTTATCAGAGGTTCTTTCCAGTGTCGTACAGGAAGGACAAGGGAGCGGAATTTGCCAATTTGAGACAGGGTCAGCTGAATATTGAGGAATATGTGGCAAAATTCTCTTCACTGTTGCGGTTTTCTCCCCACGTGGCTGAACATGATGAGGCCGTTGCAGACCAGTTCATCAATGGCCTGAATCCTGAAATCTTTACCTTGGTGAATACCGGGAGGCCAAACAATTTTACTGATGCATTGAACCGAGCTAAAAGAGCCGAAGCCGGTCTGATGAGACAGAAAGGAGCTTCGTTCGTGCCTTCAGCACAGGGACCACAGCAACTCCCTCCCCGATTTGAGAGCGGCAGTGGTAGTGGAAAGAAAGACTTCCTGAGAGCTAGGGGGAAGCAATTCCAGAAATCTGGAAGTAGCTCATCCAGTTCGAGTGGCTCGAGGCAGACCGGTCAGGGTCAGAGTTATACAGGACCCTATTGTAGCACTTGTGGAGGGAAGCATTCCACAGAGCAGTGCCGAGGAGTGTTTGGCAGTTGCCGTATTTGCAGACAGCAGGGACATTTTGCTCGATTTTGTCCCCAGAGAGATGCTCAGAGATCCCAGGGTGCCGAGTCATCTGGATCAGTAGCTCAGACTGGTAAACGACCAGCTGCAGTCCACTCCTTTCAGCCAGCACCATCCCAGTCACAGCCAAGGCCAGGAGGAAGCCAGACAGTTAGCCAGCCTCCAAGACAGCAGGCCCGAGTATTTGCTTTGACTGAGGAGCAGGCTCAGGAAGCACCAGATGACGTTGTTGCAGGTAACTGTTTTATTTCTGGTTATCCTGCATATGTATTGATTGATACTGGTGCATCGCATACCTTTATTTCTGAGAGATTTGCATTGATGCATTCATTGCCTGTGGAGTCGTTATCTACTGTAGTATCTGTTTCTTCTCCTTTGGGGAAGGGTTTGATATCAGTGACATCTGTGAGATCTTGTATACTGCGGTATGATGGACATGAGATTGAGTTAGACTGTATTGTACTTGGGTTGTCTGATTTTGATTGTATTATCGGTATCGATATGTTAACCAAGTACAGAGCTACTGTTGATTGTTTCCACAAGATTGTGAGATTCAGACCTGACATGGCTGAAGAGTGGAAATTTTACGGTAAGGGATCTAGAGCTAGAATTCCTTTGATATCCGTATTGTCTATGACTCGATTGTTGCAGAAAGGAGCGGAGGGATTCCTTGTCTATTCAGTTGATTTACTGAAATCGAGTCCATCATTGGCGGATTTGCCAGTGGTTTGCGAGTTTGCTGATGTCTTTCCAGATGAGATTCCTGGATTGCCTCCGATTCGAGAAATAGACTTCAGTATTGAGTTGATGCCAGGTACAGTTCCGATTTCGAGGGCTCCGTACAGAATGGCACCGATTGAGTTGAAAGAGTTGAAAGAACAGTTAGAGGATTTACTGGCCAAGGGTTACATCAGACCGAGTGTATCTCCTTGGGGTGCTCCAGTATTATTTGTGAGGAAGAAAGACGGTTCTATGAGACTCTGTATCGACTACCGGCAACTGAACAAAGCAACGGTAAAGAATAAGTATCCCTTGCCTCGTATTGATGATTTGTTTGATCAGTTGCAGGGTTCTTCAGTGTATTCCAAGATCGATTTAAGATCTGGATACCATCAGCTGAGAGTCAAGGATTCTGATATCTCAAAGACAGCGTTCAGAACCAGTTATGGACATTACGAGTTTATTGTCATGCATTTTGGTTTAACGAATGCACCGGCTGTATTTATGGGGTTAATGAACCGTGTCTTCCAGAAATATCTCGATGATTTTGTAATTATATTCATTGATGATATTCTGATTTATTCCAAGAATATGATAGAGCATGCCGAACATCTGAGAACTGTGTTGAAAATATTGAGGGATGAGAAATTATATGCTAAACTGTCGAAATGTGAATTCTGGTTGAGACAGGTTGTATTTCTGGGTCATATCATATCCGGTGACGGTATATCAGTGGATCCCAGTAAGGTTGAGGCAGTGATTTCTTGGCCGAGACCGACATCAGTACCCGAGATTAACAGTTTT
This sequence comes from Primulina huaijiensis, assembly GCF_012295235.1. NCBI lineage: Eukaryota > Viridiplantae > Streptophyta > Magnoliopsida > Lamiales > Gesneriaceae > Primulina > Primulina huaijiensis. Next base: position 7,136,669 of record NC_133311.1, read on the forward strand.
ATGGGTTTGGCAGGATATTATCGACGTTTTATTAAAGATTTTTCAAGCATTGCCAAACCGATCACCCAGTTGACTCAGAAGAATGCTCCATTTGTCTGGTCTGAGGAGTGTGAGTCCAGTTTTGCTGAATTAAAGAAGAGATTGACCAGTGCACCGATACTGACTATACCCTCAGGTACTGGTGATTTTGTAGTTTATTGTGATGCATCTCACCGAGGACTGGGTTGTGTTTTAATGCAGCGAGGGCATGTTATTGCTTATGCCTCGAGACAGCTGAAGCCACATGAGACTCGCTACCCAATTCATGATCTTGAATTGGCAGCAATTGTATTTGCTTTGAAGATATGGCGACACTACCTCTACGGTGAGAAATTTGAAATTTATTCTGATCATAAAAGTCTGAAATATTTGTTTTCACAGTCTGAGTTGAATATGAGACAGCGAAGATGGCTTGATTTGCTTAAAGATTTTGATTGTGAAATCAAATACTACCCAGGAAAATCGAATGCAGCAGCCGATGCCCTAAGTCGAAAGGTATGTTCTTTGTCCTTATCGACTATAGGTGTTTCAAGTTTGATAGAAGATTGCTGTTTGTCCGGATTAGTATTTGAAACAGATTGTCAGCCTTTGAGATTATATGTTATTCGAGCTGAACCAGAGCTGATTTTGAAAATTAAAGCGGCTCAGAAAGTTGATCAGAAACTACAAGAATCGATTGAGATGGTCAGAAAAGGTCATCAGTCAGAGTATCAGGTACGTGATGATGTACTGTACCTGAATAATCGTATTGTTGTGCCAAATGTTTCGGAATTGAGACAGCGAATACTGGCAGAAGCGCACAACAGTCGTTTTAGCATTCATCCGGGTGGCAGGAAAATGTACAATGATTTGAAGGCACAATATTGGTGGAAACAGATGAAATCTGATGTTACTGAAATTGTATCCAAGTGTCTGAATTGCCAACAGGTGAAAGCTGAAAGAAAGAAACCAGGAGGATTGTTACAGAGTTTGTCGATTCCTGAATGGAAATGGGACCACATTTCAATGGATTTTGTGACGCAGTTACCAAGATCCTCCCGAGGTTGTGATGCGATTTGGGTCGTGATTGATCGATTGACCAAATCTGCATGTTTTATTCCATACAAGATGACGTACAGATATGACCAGATGGCCGATATTTATGTCAAGGAAGGGGTTAGATTGCACGGAGTGCCGAAGTCGATTGTTTCAGACCGTGACCCTCGGCTTACTTCACACTTCTGGCAGAGTTTGCAGCAAGCTCTCGGTACAAAGTTACATCTTAGTACCGCATATCATCCACAGACTGACGGACAGTCAGAACGGACGATTCAGACATTGGAAGATATGTTGAGAGCTGTAGTGCTTGATTTTAGCACTAGTTGGCAAGATGCAATGCCTCTTTGTGAATTTTCGTACAACAATAGCTATCAGACAAGTATTGAAATGGCACCATTCGAGGCGTTGTACTGAAAGAAGTGTCGATCCCCTCTGTATTGGGATGATATCTCTGAAGTTCCTGCGATTGGACCTGACATGATCAGAGATATGACTGAGAAAGTTAAGCTGATTCAGAAAAAAATGAAGGCAGCACAAGATAGACAGGCCAAATATGCGAATATCCGACGGAGACCGTTGGTATTTGAGAAGGGAGATCGAGTATTCCTGAAGATTTCTCCTTTCAGGGGTGTTGTCAGATTTGGCAAGAAAGGGAAGTTGTCTCCACGATATATTGGTCCTTATAAGATTCTCGAGAAGATAGGAGATCGTGCCTATCGACTCGTATTACCGCCTTCATTATCGGGGATACATGATGTTTTTTATGTATCCATGTTGCGGAAATATCTCCCTGATGATTCTCACGTTATTCAGCCAGACGAGGCCGAGCTGGATGAGACACTGAGTTATGTCGAAAAACCGATCCAGATTATCGTTCGTAAGGAAAAGCAGCTCAGAACGAAGACTATTCCTCTGGTGAAAGTTCAGTGGAGCCGTCATGGCACTGAAGAAGCTACCTGGGAGACTGAATCAGACATAAAACAGGAATTCCCAGCATTATTTCACTAATGTGAGTCTTATATCAGTTGCTATTATTTCTTTCATTCCTGTTTGTTGCATATGGTTTATTTGCTTAAGATTTCGAGGACGAAATCGTGTCTTAGAGGGGGAGAATTGTAATGCATGAGATTTTATCACGGTAATCTGAGATTGATTAAATTATAAATTGATCGGATGATAGACGGACCACTTCGAGGAAGGAATTGGAATGACATAAGTTGAGTGGGGTGTGAGACCCGAAGGTCTCGCGCATATGCGCGGCGAGATAGCTCGCATATGCGCGAGCTGTGCGAGAAGCTTTTTGCGAGGACAGAACTTTGCGCGCACATGCGCGGCTTGAGGGCGCGCATATGCGCGAAGAGGTGCATTGCCATATACCGAGTCCAGAGAATGTGGCGCATATGCGCCAAGAGTTGGCGCGCATATGCGCGGGGTGTTCGGTAGCCAAATGTGAATTCCAGAGAATATCGCGCACATGCGCGGATGAAGGGCACGCATATGCGCGAGCTGACGGGAAGGCACGCGCCGAGACATATTGTCTCGCGCATATGCGCCGAGGCGGGTCGCGCATATGCGCGAGACGTGTTGAGCGAAAATGAAGCCACTTGCCTTGCTCATGCAATGATATATATATATATATATCAATCCGACTTCAGTACTGTGTTCCTATCGACGCAGGCTCCAACTAGACGTAAGTTTTGTTACGTCTTGATATGTGTTGAAATTATGCTATTGTCAGAATTGAATAAAATTCATATATGATGTTCTTGATATACTAGACATCGTAGAATCGAAGTCAGATCGAAGAACAGATTGATTATGGAATTGTTAGGAATTTCTGAGTATATTGATTGGAAATCGGACAGATTTGAGTTATAGATTGATTATGAGTTGTATCAGATATTGGTTATGGATTGTAATTGATAGTTGTTGATATTGTATTGACGGGAATATCGGGATTGTGCCGTTATGCCGTTGATTTGAATTATATTCAGATTAATCCGATTTAGTGTTGAATTGAGAATGAAATATTAATATTATGATTCTTGATATATCGTTTCAGCTATACAGAAACAGTCTTGAGTTCAGAACTTCAATTGCTTTAGACCGAGACTACAAACGAAAGGTATAAGTCAATGTGGTATTGGGAGATCGACACAAGTAGGATATACTTGTGTTTCCCTAAATCACATACTATTTGTTATTATTTGCATTGATTTGATTTTATATGCTTGTTCTATTGATATATAGAGAGCATGTGTTTAGACGAATGATCTTGTGACAGAAGTACCTGATAGTGGCGGGATCGCCACGGGCACATTGCACGATATCACAAGATAGTGTATTGGCGATAGTGCCACAGTCTGTGACGGATAGGTCAAGACACTGGATGTTTGGTTATATCGACATTGATAGAATCGGAGTTTCTTCTATTACTGTTGGTCGATATAGGAATACCATCGTCTGGAAACCGGGATCCCTAGACTAGGATTGAGTCTAGTCTGAGCCGTGGAGTCACGAGTATGATTGATAGTTTGATATTAATTATGTTTCAGATTTTGATATATATCTGATATCTGCTTCATGATTTATATTAATTATATGATTGCATGTTTCGTTGATTTATACTGGGATTTGTTCTAGCCGGAGTTATTCGGCTGTTGTCGTGTTTGTATGTGTGCATGACAACAGGTGGGACAGGTTCAGGGTCGAGGAGATGAAGAGAGAGATCGTGATTAGAGTGGAGACTACGGACTTGATCTGAGATAGGGTTGAACACTTGATATTTAGTAGTTGAACCGTAGTTTGTAAATGATTGTATATAGTACAAGACTTGTACTTTACTTTTATACTGATATGTATAGTAGAGTGATTCCATTACGTTCCGCATTTGATATTATATATAAAAAAAAAAATTTAGACCGTGTTTATTATAATTGATTAATTAGTCCCAATGACAATTAAGAACATGATTAGCGTCCGGGTCCCCACAACCTCAGTTCCATGGACAGAAAAACATACAGAATTAGTCTAGACAGTCAAGAAACAAGTATTAGAAATCTCATGTTTAAACATTGCAGATCCTAACCTTCATAAAATTGAAACGCCCACAACTCGTTTTATTAAAAAGTACTAGAAATTTTTTTTATAAAAAAACCTTTACTATTTCGTCCGAACCCTTACATAAACATATAAAATATTTTGACACCATTTTTTAAAATAAATCAACCAACTAATATTGAAAATCAAAGGAAATAGTTTAAACATAAAACCATCCAACATTTTACAAACCCTAAAAAGCAACAATTTGAAAAGTATAACAGCACATACTATCAACATCTCAAAAACCACTCAAGCATAAATAAATAGTCATAAAAATATCTTTAATATAAATCATAATCATAAGTGCTGAAAAATTGAAGCGCTGGTCCTCGGGTTATGTACACTTTCAGTCCAGCAAGGTCAACAACCAAGACCTCCAACATCATAATTATCAATATCACTTGTATCAATCACATCTAGTGACTCTAAAGACTAAACATAACATAATCTTTATAGCAAGTAATACATATACAGCACACATGCAACAGTGAAAGTACCTTTAAGTAAAATAACATTTCATGAACATGCATAACTTAAACATCAACATTTTCCTTTTTATCATTTCATATCATATATCCTTTTATCATGAGAATATACATTTTTCTTATTGAATTCGGATCGTTAATCGTGACTTTCATTTCCTCATAAGGTCGATGGATCCATCTACATGTAACCAAAGTATTGGGCGGTGGGGACATCAGCGACACTCTCACCCGTTAGCTGAGCCTTGGCCTATCCTCATCATATGGAAATACGACCTTCGGGCTCCCTCTGGGGCCTTCTCCCAAGATGGGCTCCCTCTGGGGCCTTTTCCCTCACGACATCATCATAACATCATAATAGTCACAATTACTACACCTCCTCCAATGTTTCACATTTTCATCACTTTATAAAAATCATGCATTTAATATCATTTTTCTTTTAAAAACAAGCATGCAACATGTAGTACCCAAAATCAGTACACGTAAATTCCATGCATTTATTTAATTATTAAAGCGTTTATTTAATTTTAAAATGAGTCTTAGTGGTGCATGATTTATTTAAATGCATTACTTTAAATTATGTATGTTTATGTGATGCACGTTAAAATGTTTTTCGAGTTTCATGTTTCAGGCGATTATTCGAGGCGGGATCGAGGAAAGACCGGCGACGACTTTTGGCGAAAATTTTTAATGCGGTATTTTATTTTTTTAGTTAAGGACGGGGCATTTTAATTAATTTATAAAGTGTCAGTCTTTTAAAGCCTACTTTATTTATTAAGTGATTTTAAGATTTTAAAAACCTTTAAAGATTTAATGCTTGCGCTTTTTATTTTAATTAGCGGATTATATATAAAGATTAGTAGGGAGAGTATTTTAATTAATTTGTTAATTAAGTTAACATTTTAATTAGTATGTTGTTTAGCATGGTTAATGGAATAATTAAGCAGAATCATCCCCTAACTATTTCTAAACTCAGGCACACACACCTACACACACACTTACATGGCCAAAACACACAACACACAATACACATTTTTATTTTTCAGATTTTGAAAGAAAAACCTATGGTTCTTAATCCATAGAGCAGCCGCCCCTTCTTCTACAATTTCCAGCAAGAATTTTGTTGGTTTTCTTCAAATAAAATCGAGCCAAGTCGTCCGAGATCTTCTCTCGCACCATCTCCGCTTCGGTATCGCCGTATCGTGAGTTTTAATATCAAAAAGGCATGTATATTCTGTTTCTTTCAGCGTCGATCATGTCATAGTATCCGTTGCAATGTATTTTGTATGAAAATCATGTGAATGTTGTGTAGAAGTTTGAGCAATTATGTTTAGATCACTTTTGAAACCGTTTTTGGATCTAAAATCACGTTTTTTCTGTCTTTTTAAAAACTGCGAATTTTCGGTCGTGATTTTGAGAAAACTTTCAACACAAAAATCGTAGAAATTTTTGATACCTTCGATTTTATATAAAATTCAAAAAAATTAGATAAAACTTGAGTGAGTTATGGCGTTTTTTGTGGGACTGCTCAAACTGCGTTTTTCAGAAAATTATGTATTGATGTGTTCTTGAAGTTTTATTGTTGCAGGCTTCGTTGGGGATCGACGGGTTATCGCTGCTGCGTATAGGTATATTGTTAATGATGTTGGGATGGTTATTGATTTTTCGTTTCGTGTCGTTAGGCACTTGGGAGAACGAGTAGTCGTAAAAATATTTTTGGTGTCAAAATTTGAGGTTATGGGTTTTATTGTATTGCGTGAGGTGCGTCGTTTCTTTGGGAATGTTTAGGACGTTTTGTGGAGTCGAGTTAGTGCCATGGTGTCCTAAGATGAGTCTCGAGGCGTTGTTCATTGTCTGTGTAATCGAATTTGGAGAAAATAAGCTTCTAAGTCGCAGATCCAGTGCACTCGGCGCCCGAGCGGTAATATAGTACCGCCCAAGCGCCACTCCTTCTGTCCGAGGGTAGCGTCCAGTATACCTGGCGCTCGAGCGGTAATATATTACTGCCCGAGCGCGGCCCCATCTATAGGAAATGTTTGGTTTTCACTTATTTGTAGGTTCAAATAGTGAGTTCATGTTTTTTTTAATTTTTGGGAAATGTTCACACGTCATTTTAGAGTTTGTTTCGGGGTTTGATGTCATGGTTAGTACGATTAAACGAGATCAAGTCCCGGGCGATCTAGAATGTCATAAGCTACTTAGTCACTTTGGTGGTGAGCACAACGAATACGTCTAAGCTATGAAATGTTAAGTGCGTGAATCATGTTAGTATGTGCAGCAGTGGCCCCAAAGCGAGCTCCAACGAATCCCACAACGCCAAGTAAGTATGTTTGACGTGCAAGAAAATATCTTAAGTTTTTGAGGTATGCTAAATGTCTTGTGACCAAATTATGTTTAGGATTGGAAAGCGTTAACTATGAACGGGGACCAATCCGCCCGTTAAATTATGAACGGGTTTAGATCGAGATTGGAAAGCGTTAAATTTTGAACGTGAACCAATCAGCCCGTTAAATTATGAACGGAGATCTCATGTATGTGGCAGTGGATACGTCCCTGTCATCCCAGTACTGTGGTTTAGTCTGATCAGGCGATTATGTTATGGGTCACTTGCTTTGCAACATGCCTCTACGCAAAATGATGAAGTTATGTATGTTCTAGTATGTTCAAGTATGCAAGCATGTTTAAGAAAAGTTTTATGTTGATGGAACGTCTATGTATGTATGTACGTATGTTCATGTTTTGTTATGCAAGATCCAGTTTCATGTATGTACTCCTTATTTTATAGTTGCATGTGGTTTTATTATGTAGTACTTGCTACCTTCCAGTTTATACGTGTTGAGTCTTTAGACTCTCTAGACTTGATCGATGTAGGTGATGGGTATGTTGAGGAGGCTAGAGGTGGGGACCAAGGAGCTGGCTTGGACTGTGTTGAAGGCTAGACCCGAGGACCGCCCAAGTTTTTATGAAATGTTGAATACTCTGATTTCACGCTACTGGATATGAAATTTCAAACAAATATTTTGTCAAACTTTAATTGGAGATGTTTTGTCCACTGTTGAGACATACGGTTTTACGTTATCAAGTTTGAAGTTTGATTACTCTTTTAAGAAATTTTTAATTTTTCCGCAAATTTTAAGTAGAAAAAGTACGGTACGTTACACAACATATCTTTTAACTTTATCGTTTCATAATAAAATTCCAAAAACAATTTAAAATAGACATTTTAACATATTAAATCATAAGCATTTAAAATAAACATTTTGACATAAAAATCCATAAACGTTTAAAATAAACATTTTAACATATAAAAATCAATAAACATTTAAAATGAATATTGTAACATATAAAAATTCATAAACATTAAAATAATCATATTAGCATATAAAACAGCATTCAGGACACTGCCATGACGTTTACTAATTTTCGGGTGTAAAATTACCGTTTTACAGCTAGATGCAAAATTTCACGTTTTTGACATTTTCTTAATTTCATTGACTCTAACATGTCCCAAATAATTATTTAAGCTTACATGAATTTTCTCATATTTTTATTTAGCTTAAATCGAGTACTTTTAAATTAATCTTTAAATATTATATATTAATGCGTTTTAATCCCGAATTACCCCAAACTTTAATAATAAATTCCCATATTAAAAACTTAGACTTTTAATAATTATTTGGCCCTCGTGAACCATGACTTGACCCCATTGAGCCATGTTTTGAATTATTTGTTCATGAAAACCCTAACTTGACCCCTACATGTTAACCTCGAGCCATCTCCTTTTTTTATCGAGCCACCTTCGAGCCGGCCTGAGCCAACATCAAACCAGACCCTCTATGGACCTTACTGGACCCTTGGCACCTTAGGATTCAACACAAGCTCCAAAACCGAACCCACAAATCCATTGCATGATATGGCCGAGAACTCCACCTTCCCTAGGACTCTTGTTTTCTTGCTCAGCCACTTAACCAATGAGCCAGCCCTTGAACCAGCCCCTCAAGCACCCTCCTAGGACCCTAAGAACCTAACCTAGCCCAGCCCAAAGCCCCCTGGCCGAGACACTTCCTCCTTGCATGCTGCTGCAACCTGCGCAACTCCTTGATGTGGCTCTCGGGTGGAGTTTTAGCTTGCTAGGACTCCTCCCCAGCCTCTTGTCTCGAGTCCTAGCCCTTGACCTCTCATGAACCCTAGCTACCCCTGGTCCAAGCTGAACCCAAGCCCAGCCACAAAAACCTTAAACAGTGCCCCTCAAACACCATAAAAGAAAGGTGGTTCCAGCTTGAGTTCTATCATCGTGTGCATTGTTTCGTGCGTTCCCTTGGACTCCAAACTCGTGTAAAACACAACCCTTATCACCCTAATACATTTCAGCCCTTTTAACAACATAATGAACATGTTTTTGGATGAAAATACAAGAGTTTAGAACATGTATATGCATAGTTGCGAAAATAATATGTTGTGTGCATTGTTTTCATTCAAAACATGATCAAATAAACACTATGGTGTGATAGATGATTAAAGGAAAGAATATGGCATACCTTTTCGTGTTCAACGTACGATAAACTTTGACGGATCGAAAAACGATGGCACGAAGACGATGGCTTGAATAACCCTTGCAAACCTTCGAATTTTTCTCTTGATTTGATGGTGTGTGTGCCATGTAATATGAGGGAGAGAATTTGAATTGTGTGTGCTAGGGTGGAGGCGTGGGTTATGCTTTATTTTGTGGGGTGATTGTACTTTAAGTAGTAATTAAAAGACTAATGGTAGCTTAGGCCCATTAACAAGGTCAATTAGGTTCATTAAGCCCATTTTAGTGCATTTAAAAAATATTTTTCTTAATCAAGTTTGTGAATTTATTAGCCGGGTTGGCAAAACATTCGTATTTTTGTTGAAATCCAACACCGATAAAATTTACGGCCCGGCGTATAAAATCACCTCAAAACTCCTTATTTTCAAAAATAAGAAAAAACATCACCCTTAATTTAAATAATTAAAAACAATTAACCAATAAAAACATTTTCTATTTTTCAGCCATCGGTCTCCGTTCCTCGATCGCAACTCGAATAACCTTTAAAAATATATTTTAATGCAACCATGTAGAAAAGTATATTTTAAACATGTCAACATGCAAAACATAATTAATTTATGAAATAAAAACAATTATTTGAAATACACAAGGAATTTAATAACTTGTATGCATGTGGTTTGCGTGGACCTTCGAATTTTTGGGGCATTACGAAAATAGTTGAGACAGATGCTTCAGTTCTAGGCTGTGGAAGCATTTTAAAACAAAAACAGAGAGAAAAAGAGTGTATAGTTCAGTATACATCAGCCCATTGAAATGATACCCAAAAGAATTATTCTACTGTAAAAAAAAGAAATTTGGAGCATTGTTTTTTGCATACAAAAATTTTAAATTGACTTATTATATCAAAATTTTCTATTAAGAATAGATTGTAAAAGTGCAAAAGAAATTTTACAAAAAGATGTTCAAAACATTGTATCAAAATAAAATTTTGCACGATGGCAGGCTATATTAAGTATTTTTATTTTAATATTGAATTTATCAAAGGAGAAACGAATTCTCTACCATATTTTTTACCCGAGAATTTATTCAAGATAGATTCAATGCCTCCTAAAAGGGATAAAGACAAAAAGCCTATGCAAACCCTTATTGATCCATAAAATCAAAAAAAAATTGGTATGGAATTGTTACAAGAGAAGAAGAACTCAAACATGCTCAATCCAGACTCCAAATTCCATAGAAAGAAAACTGTGATCTTGAAGCCAGACTTCAAATCCTTGAAGCACTTCTTGAAACATCAAAGGACAAAAAAGCTCTAGAAAAAGAAAATTCGGAAAAAAGTCCTCTAAATCAATCAAAGTTTCAAATACTTTCCAAGTATTGTCAAAATCTTATGATTCCCCTAAAACATGTTCACAAAAACAATCTTTAAATTCTCAACTTTCTTTGACCCAACCTTATTAACATCCTCTTCGGAATTTTTTGAAAAACCTCAATGGAAAAAAATTATTAATATTGAAAGAGGATTCGATAGTATTGGCTCATTCCAGATTCTTCAAAAATATTTTGAAAAAGGAAGATATTAAAAACCACATAATATTAATAAAACCTCTTATTTCTATTTCTTGAAATCGAGTATGTAATATTTAAAAATTTCTTCTTAGAAGATAAACATGAGGATCCGACATATTCAGCTTGTAAGATTCTCAAAGTCATTGCTCCGGCTTAGTGGGGATATGACTTAACCAAATCTCTATTCTTTTCAGAAAAATTTATAGAAACACCTTTCTTTGAAATACCTTTTAATTATTGGGATTACCAACAAGCATGATACAATTCTTTTTTATATGCAAAACCAAAAAATAAACATACATGGCTTTTCTATTTTGATACAAAAATATGTGATCCCAAACAATTTCCATTATGGTGGAATTCATGGTAGGAATTTTTTGGTTCAGCATATGAAATTCTAAAACCCCCAGTCCAAAGTTCGTTCAATCCATTTAAAACCCAATATAAATTGATAGGATCGTTTGGTAGGTCAGAGGCTGTTTAGAAGGGGTGATTGAATAAACACTGACAAATTTAATACCTTTTCGAATAATGATTAAGTTTAGCGATAAACTGAACTAAGGAATCTTGCTAGTCAATATCAATCAGTTAACTAATGAAAGTGGGAAATAAACTGATTGACAGATAGAATAAAATTGAAAATACGAGACACAAGTTTTATGGATGTTCGGATATTTCAATCACTCCTACGTCACCCATCTATCTAGATGATAGGAAATTCACTAAAAGACTTTGATCAACACAAGGATTGTACGGACTCACTTCAGTTTTGGACTTAACAATGCCAAACTGAAACTCTTAGTTTCGATACAGTTTACAGTACTCTACTAAACTGAAACACTGATCTTCTACAAGATCAATAAACACAACAGTAAAAATTTGTTCTTGCAAGCTCGAAGTATAGCCTTGAAAGCTATTGATATTAACAATAAGCGTGAGCTTTGAAATTCTTTGAAAATGAATAGAAAGCTTGTGAAGATATTTCAGCAGAATAACAACTCGGTTGAATGAATAGTTATATTTCTCAGTTGCTTTCCTCAACTATTTATAGGATTTACTTCCAACGGTAACAATAAATACATTTTGAATCTTTATATCCATTATTTGCCATGTCAACATTCATCTGACAGTCGTACACTCTAGCGTTTCTTAAATGCGGTGTTCCTACCGCTCTTTGTACAATCTATCGGTCGTTGGGCTACGTACTTTTCATTAATGACGTGTACTCATTTTAGCCGATAAGATAAGCTGATTGCTCTCAACTGATTGTAGTGTAACTGATCAGTTTCTAACTGATCATCTAGTCGACTACACTTTTCAGTTAGCTTAGATCAATTGTCGTTTATTTTTTGCGCAATAGTCTTCAGTTAGGCAACCAATAGTTTGCATAATATAGATCAGTTCTTTTCAGTCTTGTTGATCAGTTGCTCAATAATTTAACGCTTAGTTTGTCAAACTCTGAAATTAAGTTTCCAACAATTTCTCTCTTTTAGGTGTTTGACAAAACTTAAAGTGTGAACTGATCAAACTGGATACTTTGTAGATAAAATAATCTTCTGTTGATAACTCTTTTCAATGTACAGATTCGTACAAAGAATGAAAGAATTAAATAACCTTCTAATATAGAGACTGTCTTCTAAGTGATCTGCATCCCTTTACTTCATTGTTCTTTTATCAGCTGGTCCTTGCTTCTGCTAGTCTTCTTTTTCTTCTTCTTCCCTTTTTTTGTCAAACTTATCAACCCTGCTGGATAAGGCTCGAATTTTTGAAGTGACATTGGATAAGGCATGCTCTATATGTTCTTACAGCAAATCCATTCTCTTTGTGACCACATTCTGGAAAAAATCCATGCAATTTGTGAAAAATCCTTGAGCTTGGTAATGAGCTTGAATCGTTACTCGGTCTTTCTTTAATTGATTTACTTTGAGAAATAATGAAGTAACATCCTTTGTGACTTGTTGTAAACTCTTGAAAGTATTCTCCTTAATAGAATCAATCTTCAAAATGTGCAGCAGTTGGGTTAACTTGATATCAGAAATGGATGAACTCATACTGAGAAGGTTGGACTGAATGTCTTCGATCATAGATTCAGTAACCGTTGGTATCTTAGGAGACATAGCTCCATAGGATTCTGGTTCCTGCTCCTTGTCTTCTTGATTAAAGATTACCAAGGCTCTATAAGTTGATTCAGTCGCAATAGTAACCATTTCTGAGCCATCTTCTGGTATAGCTTCATGTTGATGTTCTTGAGAAGGAGTGAAGATCTGAATAGCAGTTGAGCTGGAAGGCTCTTCAGTTCGTAGATCAGTAGATACTGTTATCTGTTTTTCAGTTTGTTGAACAACTTATACTGTAGTTGGCTATTTAGTTTGCACATCTTCAGTTGGTTCTTCGTGCAACTGAGCCGCTTCAGTTTCTGTTAGAATTGCTTGTGCAGTCATGGCAGGTGACTGAACTGGTTCTTCAGTTTCCTGCAAAATTGCCTCTGCGGCTGGTTGTTCAGTTGCTCTTAGTTCTTTAACTGCTTCTATAGGAAGAATGTTCAGCTGGATATCAGTGGCAACTGATTGTATGACTTCGTCGATGTTTGCCAAAGATAATTCAACATCAATGTAGAGTTGAAGATCTGCAGTAGGAGATTGATAAACTGAGGATGAAGGTTGAGCATCCATTGAAGAAGGAGCAGTTACTTGCTCAGTTGTTTCAGTAACTGGTTCCTGGGATGGCTCTGTTTGTTTAACTGATGGTTCAACTTGTTCTTCAGATAAAAAACTTTGGGGATTTGTTGGAATAATGAACCCATGATCCATTTCCCAGCTTTTGATCTTCATCTGCAGTGATCTTAGATCCGTGTCAAGCTGGTCATGAACAGCTCTGTCATTGAAGGCAGTTGGACTGGTTTGATCATAATTCTTGCGTAGCTGAGCGATCAGTTAAGCAAGTTTCTTGACACGCACCAGATCAAAGAAGTATTCATTCTTTTCTAGTGCATGAACAACCAAGGTAGCTTTGACTACATTCAAGACCGTAGTTTCCAGGGCAATGAATTTCTTCAGAACAACTTTCTTCTGCAATTGCCTGGCAAAAATTTCACTTTTGAATTTGACCCATTCAGTGTAAGTCTTGAGCTTTGATTAAGAAAACTCATTGACCTCTTTCCAAATTAGGTCAATGTGAGTCTGAATTGAGTTTGTCGGTCGGGGCTCTTCAATCATCTTGCCCTTCCTTTCGGGTCAGTTAGGGCATGAGAGATACTCAGTCCTGATTCAGTTGTATCCAATTTTTCCCTTATCACCACTCCTTTTGGTCTTGCAAATGGTAGAGACGTTGGAGCAGTGATGGAGATCAATGGAGCTTTGACTCCTGATAGTTGTTGCTTATCACCAGATATGATTCAGTGATAATCTTCTTGGATTGAGTAGTTGTGGATGGTAACTGAATCTTAGTTGAAGATTCAACTGGAATTGCCCTCAAAGGTATGGCACTGATGGGCTGTTCAGCTCCAGTCGGTGTCAATCTCTCAGCTAGAATGGTTTCCAACACATCTGCTGGTTTGGTTTTGAGAGTCCTGAGCTTCTTTATGATTTTTGGAGAAGGATTTTTCTCAAAATCATTCTCACTGACAATCAGTTTCCTTTTGATTGTCTTTTTCTGAGCTATTTTCTTGATTCTATTGACTGATTTGGGAGCCTCCCGCGTCCCAATATCTTTCTTTACTTTAATGAATTGCTCAGGAGATATGTCCAGCTTGAGCTTTGGTAGCTGAACATTTATTGCATTGAAGATTATGAACTTGGATGACTTCACAGAAGAGACACCCATCAAACCGTTGTTTTTCAGCAAATAGCTGAGTGGCACTGCAAATCTCTTTGACTATTTTCTGAAACATGTTCTTGAGAATGGTGAAGATAATGGCTGACCAATTCAGTCTTCTTCCAGCCATTATCGTAGTCATAACCTCAAACTTCTCAAGGGTTAAAGCAGCAAACGAGCCTACTTTAGCGAGTAGCCCTTTGGCCACAATGTCATCCAGAAACTGAATTTCTGGCTTCAATTCTTTCTTAGGATTGGAAACATTGATTTTCCATCCATCAGAAGATAAGAGAGTCTGCATCTTCTCCACATCAGAAGTCTTGATATCAGAAATATTAGCTAAGACATTATACGGCAATTGGAAGAGATTGCTGAAAGAGTTTTCTTCAATGATCAGTAGATGGTTGTTACGGTTGTAGTTATTTGGCCGTCAGCAGAGATAAAACCATTAGCATAGAGATCCTGAATCTCTTTAGAATAGATTTCTTGTGATGATAATCCCAGAAAGTTCTTCAATCCAGCTGCTTCCAGTTTGAAAAAGACATCCTTGACAGCATCATCTTGGACAGACAGGACTGATTCAAAATCAATCGCCATGGCGTTGAGAATGTAAGCAGGGACTTGGTTAGCCATTGCTGATAGTTGAATATCTGCGAAAAAAAGCTTTGAGGATTGATTTTCTCTGAAAGTTGTAATGCGCGTAAGGAAAACTGAAATGAAGCGGGTTCAAGTACATATATTTGTGACTGTTTAAATTTTTGGACATGTGTCAATCCAAGGTAAAATCGTGTGTACATGTGGTGAAAACGTGAACAAAAGTCTAATGAACCATGTGGGGCCACGTTTCAAATTACTAATGACATTAATTAAATGCATGATTTTATCAGTTCACATCACTTAATATGGTATACTTAATACCTAACCATTTAACTTATGGATAAGATCAGTTATGTCAACAACTGAATATTCAGTTGAGAGCTGAATCTCTTCAATTGAAGACCTACGGACTATTGCCTTATCAGTTAACCAATTATATATCGACATTCCCCCTAAATAGATGCATATTATATTCTGGAAAAAGAAATGAAAGTTTTAATAATGCATAATTATAAAAGAAATCTTATTATCAGAAGATGAATCGTCAGGAGTAATGATTGCGGCTCTTCAGATGACCCGAAACTTTGTCTATAAATAATAATAAACGAGTTAGTCACAAGATCAGTTAGAAGCATATTAGCAGATAAATCAGGTTGAAGAAATAGCAATGGATGTAGGAGGAAGTTCAAAGCAGCCAGACTTAGCTGAGGACTTCATGCAGTCCGCTGTGGCTTCGAGGAAGCTAGATATGGAGGACAGTGTGAAACGTCTGCTTAATCGTTTTCTTAAAAAGTACTGGAAATTATTTTTTTTTAAGCTCTCAAACATTCGGCCACTACATATACATATACATAAAATACTTTTACACCATTTTAAAAACTAAACATCCAACTAACTGAAACGTCTGCATTTCTTTCGCTTAAAAAGTAATAGAAATTTTTTTTTTCACTCTTAATTTCGGCCATGTACACATACCCCATAAAAATATTTTCATAAAAGATTTTGCTCCATTTTAAAAATAAACCAACCAACTAGTATTTGAAAAATCAAGTGAAATAGTTAAAACATATAAACGTCAAATGTTTGACCAAACCTAATAAGCAATAACTGTGAAAAGTACCATCCTCTCAAAAACCAATCAAAACATAAGTAAAAAGTCGTAAAATCTTTACGTAAAACGTAAACCATAAATCGTAAATGTGGAACAGTAGAAGCGCTGGTCCTCGGGTTATGTGCACCGACAGTCCAGCAAAATCATTCGTCAAGACCTCCAGTAATATTAATATCATCATTACCTGCATCCATTACACCTAGTGAGTCTAAAGACTCAACATAACATCATCTTGATATCAAATAATAAGTATAAAACCACACGCAACAGTGAAAAATACATGTACTTAAAATATCGTTTTCATGAAGATGCATAAACTTTAAACATGAACATTTTCATAAATAATTTCATGATACATAACTTAAACCTCAACATTTTTCTTTTTCCTCATTTCATAACATAAATATCCTTTTATCATGAACATAATCATTTTTCCTTTTTGTTGAATTCAGATAGTTAATTGTGACTTTTATCAAACCTCAAAAATTCGATAGATCCATCTACATGAAACCGCAGTACTGGGCGGCGGGGACATCAGCGACACTCTCACCCGTCAACTGAGCCATGGCCTATCCTCATCGAATATAAATACGATCGTCGGGGCTCCCTCTGGGGCCTTTTCCCATAAATGGGCTCCCTCTGGGGCCTTCTCCCCTCATGATATTCACATTCTTACCTCAAACCTCATAACCTCATATCCTCAATGGTAACAATGGAAATACGATCGTCGGGCTCCCACTGGGACCATAACCATCCCGATGTCTCCAATGTAACCACGTAATGGTCAAAATTACTTCACTTCCTTCAACGTTTCTTATTCTCATCACTTTATAAAAATCATGCATAACATATAATTTTTGTTTTTGAGACCAAGCATGCAACATGTCTTTTAAATGTCTTCCTTAAATCATAAAAATCAATAGACATTTAAAAATCATAATTTAATCATGTAAAATTTCATAAACATTTAAAAATAATCATAATATCATAAAAATAGCATTTAGAGCACTGCCATGACGTTTACTAATTTTAGGTGTAAAAATACCGTTTTACCCCTAGACGTAAAATTACCCGTTTTTTACTTTTTCTTGAATTCATTGACTCTAACATGTCACAATTAATTATTTAAGCCTAAATTAATTTTCCCATATTTTTATTTAGCTTAAATATTAAACCTTTTCATTTATCTTTAATTAATTGTTTTGACGGTGTTTTAATCCCGAAAAATCCCAAACTTTAATCTAAAATTCTTAAATTTAAAACATAGTCTTTTTATATTATTTTAGCCCTTATGAACCACGACTCGACCCCCGTGAGATGTTTCAATTTATCTTAGCTTAGAAACCCTACTATGACACATAAACTTCGACCCCAAGCCATCTTTCGATTTTCTCGAGTCGCCCCCAAACCATGTTGAATAAAACTCCGACCAACCCACTAGAGTACCCTATTGGACCCTTAGATCACTTAGAAGCCATCCCAAACCCAGAAACCAAAGTCCCCAACCCCATGCTAAAGCTGATCGAGAACTCCTCTAGTGATAAGACTCTACGATTTCGCGTCCAGACCTCTACCAGCAAGCCCAGCCCCTGAACCACCCTCTAGTACACCTACCTAGGACCCTAAGGACTTGCCCTAGCCCAGCCCCTGAGCCCTGGACCGAGCCATTCCATACCTGCAAGCCGCGCGCCCCTGCACGATTCTGCACTAGAAACTCGGGTAGGAGTCCTTGTGTATCAGGACTCCTCCCAGCCCTCAAACCCGAGTCCTAGCTTGGCTACGACTCTACCCTTGACTCCCCCACGGCCTTAGCTAACCCCTGGCCCCCACCGATGCCCAGTTTAGCCGTGAAGAACAAAACTTGATCCCTTAACCCCATGACAACAATATCGGTTTTTCCCTCGATTCTTTTGTGTTTTCCGTGAGTTAGGTGTTTGTGTGGGACTCTAATTCATATAAAAACTTTGCTTGATCATCGGTTAATATCATGGCAGCCCTTTCACGCAAAAAGGACATGATTTCGAACCACACTTCATAAGTATAAATCATGCATGAATAATATTTCGAAAATAACAACATGAACATCACGCTTTCCATATTAACAATGTTTAAAAAGATATTATGATGTGATAAACGAGAAAAAGAGATGTATGGCATGCCTTTGCGTTTTACACGCACGATTATTCGTTGACGATTGGTGGAGAACGGGGCAAGACCTTGGCTTTAAATTCTCCTTGGCTTTTCTCGATTATTCCCTTCAATTATTGTAGATGTGTGTGTCGTGTGTTGGGGTGGGGGAGAGTTTCTGAATTATTAATGAGTGTGGGGCGTGAGTTATGAGTGATGGGGAAAAGGGTTTTAACATGTTATATACTTTTTTATTTACTAAACAAGGTTTAGGCCTAATAAGCCTTCAAATTAAGCCCAATTAGTCTTAGTTAGGATTTAATAAAATATTATCAAAGTTTTTTGTTTAAATAAATTTGTGAATTTACTAGTCGGGTTGCCAAAAAGCTCGTATTTTAGTTGAAAAACCCGTTACGATAAAATTTACATTACGGCGTATAAATCACCTCAAAACTCCTTATTTTCAAAAATATGAAAAAACCATCAACCTTATTTTAAACAATCAAAAATAATTATTTAATAAAAACATTTTACGTTTTTTCAGCTCTCGGTCTCCGTTCGCAACTTGAATAATCCTTAAAAATACAGTTTTACGCATAATGATAATAAAATCCTATTTAACATATAATCATGCATGGCACATAATTAATTAAGAAATTACATCAATTAATTACTTATTTTTCATATTTTCTAGATTTGTATGTTGTTGGATTACGTCGTCTTAATTTTGGACCTTACAATTCTTCTCCCCCTTAAATAGAATTTCGTCCTCGAAATTAGAACTTACCGAATAGTTCTGGATAGCGACTCTTCAAGTCCCTCTCGGTTTCCCAAGTAGCTTTCTCTTCCGAGTGATTCAGTCACTTGACCTTGACCATTGTAATGACTTTGTTTCGCAACCTTCTTTCTTGTCTTGCCAAGATCTGGACAAGTCTTTTTTCATATGTCATATTTTTAGTTAATTAAAAAGGCTCATAATTTAGCACATGTGATGGATTTGACATGTACTTCCGTAGCATCGAAATATAGAACACATTGTGAACTCCAGAAAGTGTTGGTGGCAATGCCACTCTATAATCTAGTGTCTCAATCCTCTCCAAAATCTCGAACGGACCAATAAACCTTGGACTAAGCTTGCCTTTCTTGCCAAAACGCATAACACCTTTCATAGGTGCTATTTTCACAAATACATGGTTGCCCACTGCAAACTCTAAGTCTCTTCGTCTCTTGTCAGCATAACTTTTCTGCCGACTTTGTGCAGTTCTCGTTCTCTCACGGATTTTGACTATAAGCTCGGTAGTCTCTTCAATCACATCTGGACTAATCTCTCTTCTTTCACCAACCTCGTCCCAATGATTAGGAGATCTACATTTTCTTCCATAAAGTGCTTCAAAAGGAGCCATCACGATTGATGATTGATAGCTATTATTGTAGGTGAACTCCACTAGAGGTAATTTTGGTTCCCAACTGCCTTGGAAGTCAATAACACAAGCTCGCAGTAGATATTCTTGAATCTGTATAACTCTCTTAGACTGCCCATCGGTTTGAGGACGAAATGTTGTACTGAATAATAACTTGGTCCCCATCGTTGCATGCAAACTCTTCCAAAAAGATGACGTGAATCTCCGATCTCTGTCAGAAACAATAGACACAGGAATCCCATGCAGACGAACTACCTCTCAAATGTATAACTCTGCATACTAAATCATGGTGAATGTCGTCTTAATAGGTAGAAAATGCGCTGACTTCGTAAGACGATCTACTATCACCCATATAGCATTGAATCCTTTAACGGTCTTTGGCAATCCCACAACAAAGTCCATAGTGATGTTTTCCCATTTCCACTCGGGGATAGGAAGTGACTTAATTTTTCCCGCTGGTCTTTGATGCTCTGATTTAACTTGTTGACACGTCAAACACTCGGATACAAATATCACAATATCTCTCTTCATGCATGGCCACCAATATAACGACTGCAAATCTTGGTACATTTTCGTGCTACCCGGGTTGGATCGTTTCTTTGTGGATTCCTATAGGAATTTTTTTATAGACACCTAGCAAAAGAAAATTTATTTTTTCTTTCCCTAATTCATTCTTGTCGAGTATACCTTGTGGGGAACTTGCTTTGGGGAAAAACGTATTAGTAGCTTATATACAGATCCTTAGTATCATCTTCGATATTGAGATATACCATAAGAACCATTTCTTCTGACTCTTTTTCAAATTCGATAAAGGTTGGAGGAAACCTTTGCACGCCTCCGTTACCTTTTGGGAGGCCTACGCCTCATTGAAACTGTCTACCGGAGACTGGGCCAACATACATAGGATCCCAAGTACCGGGATCGATCGAAAGTTCGGTCTATCTAATTCGATGAAGAATGTGCTAATAGAATGGAATATGATGTGTCATGAGCTTTCTTCATAATAAGATTTCTCAAAGAATCGTCACTAGGAACCCATAACCGATCTCGATAACAAACTATACCATCCACCTCTGAATATAAATTCCGACCTTTGGCTTCATCTCTTGCTCTCCACTTTTGCAATTTCTCATCGGTAGACTGTCCATCACGAATTCTGTCTCTCAAATTTGACTGTACTCATAATGTGGCAAGATTAGGGGCCTCGCCCCTAGCATACACTATAAGCTCAAACCGCTGTATTTCGGACTGCAATGGTTTTTGTAGTGATAGATGAGTGATAACTGCTGCTTTTCTACTTAGTGCGTCTGCCACTACATTAGCTTTTCTCGGATGGTCTGTCTCATATTCAACTCCTTTTGGGTGAAGAAGTATTTCAAACTTTATGGTCGGTGAATATTCTGCACTTCTCCGCATAAAAAGTAATGTCTCCAAATCTTCAAGGCAAAAACCACTGCTGCAAGCTAAAGATCATGAGTAGGGTAGTTTTTCTCGTGAATTTTCAACTGTCTCGACGCATAAGCTATAACTCGGTCATTTTGCTTCAGAACTGCGCCCAAACCAAGTTTAGAAGTGTCGGTATATAGAATATACTCCCCTTGCCCCGATGGCATAGATAACATTGGTGCTGAAATCAAGGCTTGCTTTAACTTGTTAAAACTGTCTTGACACTCGGGTCCCCAAATAAACTTTGCATTCTTCTTAGTCAAGGATGTCAATGATAATGCAATGGCTGAGAATCCCTTGATAAATTTGCGATAATAGCCAGCTAGTCCCAAGAAACTGCGAATCTCGGTAACACACTTCGGTACTGGCCACTCTTTCACTGCTTCCACTTTACTCGGATCGACTTCCACGCCATCCTTAGAAATGATGTGGCCTAAGAATGTCACTCTCTCAAGCCGAAATTCACACTTACTGAACTTCGGATATAACTTTCTATCTTGAAATACTTGCAGTGCTGTCCTCAAATGGCGACTATGCTCCTCTCTGCTCTTGGAATAGATCAAGATATCATCAATGAAAACTATAATAACTGATCCAGATATGGCTGAAATACGCGATTCATGAGATCCATGAAGATCGCTGGCGCATTGGTCAACCCAAATGGCATGACCATAAACTCATAGTGCCCATATCTCGTACGGAATGCTGTCTTGTGCACATCAGATTCTTTTACTTTTAATTGATGGTATCAAGATCGCAGATCAACTTTTGAAAACACCGATGCTCCTTGCAGCTGATCAAATAAATCTTCAATTCTTGGTAGTGGATATTTATTTTTGATAATGACCTTATTAATTTCTCGATAATCGATGCATAGACGCATACTACCATCTTTTTTTTTTTCACAAATAATACCGTTGCGCCCCATGGAGAATAACTAGGGCGAATAAAATCCTTGTCCAGCGATTCTTGGATTTGATCTTTTAATTCTTTCATTTCAGCGGGTGCTAGACGATAAGGTGCTTTAGATATAGGAACAGTGCCCGGCATATGATCAATAGAGAATTCCACTTCACGATCGGGTAGAATACTAGAAACGTCCTTGGGGAAGACGCTCGGAAAATCTCTGACAATCTCAACATCTTCTAACTTTTGACTGATAGGATCATGTGTGGTAGTGACACATGCTAGAAAAGCTTGGCATCCTCGTTTAATAAGTTTCCTCGCACATAGACAAGAGATAATGTGTGGCATTTGTTTGCCGCATCGAAGACAAAAGGTTTACCACCAAGTTGGCTAATAGATATTGATCGCTGACGAAAATCAATCGAAGCTCCATTCGCTGATAACCAATCCATCCCGAGAATAATATCAAATTCAGGCATAGGAAGCACGTTAAGATCTGCCCGAACTATATCTTTGCATAAACGAAGCTCCAGATTCTTGACGATTTTAGACGTGAGCATTTGATCACCGGAAGGAATAGAAACTTTGAAACCCAATCCCATATCTTGAGGAGAAATATTCAATCTTTTGATGAAGGTTTTAGATATGAATGAATGTGTAGCTCCCGAGTCTAAAAGTGCATAGGTTGCCACACCTTGAATGATAATCCTCCCTGCGGTAAAAACGTATTATAAATCTTTTCGTGTTGAAGCTTAAGGAATTACTATCATCAATTTCCCAACGTTAGGTGAAGATTTCGTGTTGAACTTAAGCATTTCTTGAAAAATTGCATTTGATAATTCTTATTTTAATCCCTTAAATTCCTAAAATTGGATTTGTTGCTCTTAAGAATTCGATAATTGCACCTAGGTCCCTTAATTATGGAAATTACTTTTTAGCCCCAAATTATCGAAAATTGTACATTTAACCCCAATAATTTCGATACCCTTATGAATCCCTTAGTTATGATTTTCTTTAAATTTGTGTCCTCAAACTTTTCATTTGGAATTGAATCATCCTTTACATAAAATATGGCACAAAATTAGTATCATTTTCTATGGTTCCTAAAATCATAACTTAGATCCAACTAAGTAGAACATGCCACCTAATTTTCACTAGGTTAAGCTAAATCCCTATTCAATTCTAATAACCAATTTAACATTTCATGCAATAATAAGCAATATAAAAATGTTAAATGACTAGGTTACCCGTGATAAGCGTGTTGTCTGCCTCCTCCTCCGCTTCCTCGGCATTCATAACATAAGCTCGTGCCGCAGTAGCTGCTTTCCTCTTTGGGCAATCGGCAGCTTTGTGTCCAGCCTCCTTGCAGTAGAAACATTTAAATGATCCCCATTTTCATTTGCCAAGATGTAGGCGATTGCACTCCTTGCATGGTTGCCTCTCAGTAGGCTTTGGTGCTCCAGGATTTTGTGGCTTTGGTGGTACTGGCTTCTTGACTGGACCTTGGGGCTTTTGGGGCCCTTGAGGTCTAGGTGGACCCGTATATGGTTTCTTATTAGGCTGATTGTTACTTTGGTGTAGTTGTCTCTTGCGCTGTACCTCAAAGTCAATGTCCTTCAAGGATTGTTCCGACTGGAATGCATAAGTAACGGCAGTAGCATAATCCAAAGGACACATCATCATAAAATTATTCCGTATGGTGCGTCGTAGACCATCCTTAAAGTGTATAAGTTTTTCTTCAGCATCGCTGGCAAAATAAGGGGTACAAAGTGACAACCTCTATCAAATTTCTTCACAAACTAAGCAACAGTCGAGTCTCCCTGACGGAGGCTCATAAACTCTCTCTTCAGACGTCCTCTAACATCAGCAGTAAAATACTTCTCGTATGATATCGTTTTGAATTGAGCCCAAGTAAGTGTAGCAAGGTTAACACCCTGTTTAGCTCCTTCCCACCATAAAGAAGCGTCGTCCCTAAGCAGATAAGTGGTACACCTCACACGGTCAGCATATCCTATATCAAGATAGCGAAAGTGTACATCAAGTGAACAAATCCAACCCTCAGCAGCAAAAGGATCGGTGGTGCCAGAAAATTCCTTCGGCCCTAGCCTCCGGAACTGATCTTCCCGGCGGTGATGGTGGCACAACCCTTTACAAGACCTTTGCTCTGATACCAACTGAATCGTCTGCCTTTCTTTCGCTTAAAAAGTACTATAATTTTTTTTTCACACCTAATTTCGGCCATGTACACATACCCCATAAAAATATTTTCATAAAATATTTTGCTCCATTTTAAAAATGAACCAACCAACTAGTATTTGAAAAATCAAGTTAAATAGTTAAAACATATAAACGTCAAATGTTTGACGAAACCTAATAAGCAATAACTGTGAAAATTACCATCTTCTCAAAAACCACTCAAAACATAAGTAAAAAATCGTAAAATCTTTACGTAAATCCTAAACCATAAATCGTAAATGCGGAGCAGTAGAAGCGGTGGTTCTCGGGTTATGTGCACCGACAGTCCAGCAAAATCAACCGTCAAGACCTCCAGTAATATTAACATCATCATTACCTGCATCCATCACACCTAGTGAGTCTAAAGACTCAACACACTATCATCTTGAGATCAAATAATACGTATAAAACCACATGCAACAGTGAAAAATACTTGTACTTAAAATATCGTTTTCATGAAGATGCATAAACTTTAAACATGAACATTCTCGTAAACATTTTTATGATGCATAACTTAAACCTCAACATTTTTTTTCCTCATTTCATAACATAAATATCCTTTTATCATGAACATAATCATTTTTCCTTTTTGTTGAATTCAGATCGTTAATTGTGACTTTTCTCAAACCTCAAAAAGTCGATGGATCCATCTACATGAAACTGCAGTACTGGACGGCTGGACATCAGCGACACTCTCACCCGTCAACTGAGCCTTGGCCTATCCTCATCGAATAGAAATACGATCGTCAGGGCAGCCTCTGGGGCCTTTTCCCATAAACGGGCTCCCTCTGGGGCCTTCTCCCCTCACGATATTCTTATTCTTACCTCAAACCTCATAGCCTTATATCCTCAATGGTAACAATGGAAATACGATCGTCGGGTTCCTACTGGGACCATAACCCTCCCGATGTCTCCAATGTAACCACGTAATGGTCACAATTACTTCACTTCCTTCAACGTTTCTTATTCTCATCACTTTATAAAAATCATGCATAACATATAATTTTTGTTTTTGAAACCAAGCATGCAACATGTCTTTTAAATGTCTTCCTTAAATCATAAAAATCAATAGACATTTAAAAATCATAATTTAATCATGTAAAATTTCATAAACACTTAAAAATAATCATAATATCATAAAAAAAGCATTTAGAACACCGCCATGACGTTTACTAATTTTAGGTGTAAAAAGACCGTTTTACCCCTAGACGTAAAATTACTCGTTTTTGACTTTTTTCTTGAATTCATTGACTCTAACATGTCACAATTAATTAGTTAAGCCTAGATTAATTTTTCCATAATTTTATTTAGCTTCAATATTAAACTTTTTCATTTATCTTTAATTAATTATTTTGACGGTGTTTTAATCCCGAAAAATCTCAAACTTTAATATAAAATTTCTAAATTTAAAACAGTCTTTTTATATTATTTTAGCCTTTATGAACCATGACTCGACCCCCGTGAGCCGTTTTTCATTTTATCTTAACTTAGAAACCCTACTATGACAAATAAACTTCGACCCCGAGCCATCTTTCGATTTATTCGAGTCGCCCCCAAACCATGTTGAACAAAACTATGACAAACCCACCAGAGTACCCTACTGGACCATTAGATCACGTAGAAACCATCCCAAACCCAGAAATCGAAGTCCCCAACCCCATGCTAAAGCTGGCCGAGAACTCCTCTAGTGATAGGACTCTATAATTTCGCGTCCAGGCCTCTACCAGCGAGCCGAGCCCCTGAACCACCCTCTAGTACACCTACCTAGGACCCTAAGGACTTGCCCTAGCCCAGCCCCTTAGCCCTGGACCTCGCCCTTCCATCCCTGCAAGCCGCGCGCCCCTGCACGATTCTGCACAATAGCCCTTGGTCCCCACCGATGCCCATCTGAGCCGTGAAGAACAAAACCCGATCCCCTAAACCCCATGACAACAATATCGGTTTTTCCCTCGATTCTTTTGTGTTTGCCATGAGTTGGGTGTGTGTGTGAAACTCTAATTCATATAAGAACTTTGCTTGATCATCAGTTAATATCATTGCAGCCCCTTCACGCAAAAAGGACATGATTTTGAACCGCACTTCATAAGTATAAATCATGCATGAATAATATTTCGAAAATAACAACATAAACAACATGCTTTCCATATTAACAATGTTTAAAATGATATTATGATGTGATAGACGAGAAAAGGATATGTATGGCGTGCCTTTGCGTTTTACACGCACGATTATTCGTTGAATATTGGCGAAGAACGGGGCAAGAGCTTGGCTTTAAATTCTCCTTGGCTTTTCTCGATTATTCCCTTCAATTATTGTAGATGTGTGTGTCGTGTGTTGGGGTGGGGCGTGAGTTATGAGTGATGGGGAAAAGGGTTTTAACATATTATATACTTTTTTATTTACTAAACAAGGCTTAGGCCTAATAAGCCTTCAAATTAGGCCCAATTAGTCTTAATTAGAATTTAATTAAATATTATCAAAGTTTTTTGTTTGAATAAATTTGTGAATTTACTAGCCGGGTTGCCAAAAAGCTTGTATTTTAGTTGAAAAACCCGCACCGATAAAATATACATCACGGCGTATAAATCACCTCAAAACTCTTTATTTTCAAAAATATGAAAAACCATCAACCTTATTTTAAACAATTAAAAATAAATATTTAATAAAAACATTTTACGTTTATTCATCTCTCGGTCTCCGTTCTTCGATTGCAACTTGAATAATCCTTAAAAATACAGTTTTACGTATAATGACAATAAAATCCTATTTAACATATAATCATGCATGACACATAATTAATCAAGCAATTAAATCAATTAATTACTTATTTTTCATATTTTCTAGATTTGCATGCAGTTGGATTACGTCGTCTTAATTTTGTACCTTACACTAACATTTAAAAATCTAAGAAAAATAGTTTAAATCGTAAAATCATCAAACGTTTTTCCAAACCTAAAATTATTATTTGAAAAGTATAGCTCATACTATAACCTCTAAAAAACCACTCATAAACATACATAAATTATCATAAAATATATTTATCATAACTTAAAATCATAAATCATAACTAGTGCGGAAAACTAGCGTCGGTACTCGGGATATGTCATTATCAGTCCAATCAGATTAACCATCAAGACCTCCATTAACATAATCATCATAATCACCTGCATCAATCACACCTAGTGAGTCTAAAGACTCAACACATCATATTCTTGATAACAAGTAATACATACACATATCATGTACAACAGTGAAAAATACTTGTACTTAAAATATCGTTTTCATGAAGATGCATAAACTTTAAATATGAACATTTTCGTAAACATTTTCATGATGCATAACCATTAAACATAAACATTTCCATAAACTTTTCATAAACATTTTCATAAATTTTTTCATAAACATAAACATACTCATATTCATCATAAACATGTTCATATTCATATCATCATCAACATATACGTATTCTTTTTTCCTTCCGTTGAATTCAGATCGTTAATTGTGAATTTCGTGTTCATCTATGTCTACGCGTTAGGCGATGGATCCATCTACATGTAACCACAGTACTGGGCGGCGGGGATACCAGCGACATTCTTACCGATCAACTGGCCTTGGCCTATTCTCATAATATGGAAATACGATCATCGGGGCTCCCTCGGGGTCCTTCTCCCATAGACGGCCTCCCTCTGAGGCCTTCTCCCACGAATGGGCTCCCTCTGGGGTCTTCTCCCGTAAATGGGCTTCTTCTGGGGCATTCTCTCCTCACGACATTCCCATTCATATCATTGTATTAGTCACAATTACTTCACTTCCTTCAACGTTTCATATTCTCATCACTTTATAAAACTTAAACATGCATATACGTTTTTCTTTTAAACCAAGCATGCAACATATCTTTTAACGTTTTCGTTTTATCATAGAAACCCATAAATATTATAAATCATAACATATTAAATCATAAAATCCATAAACATTTAAAATAAACATTTTAACATATTTAAATCATAAACTTTTAAAATAAACCTTTTGACATATTAAATCATAAAATCCATAAATATTTTAAAATAAACATTTTAACATATTTAAATCATAAACTTTTAAAATAAACCTTTTGACATATTAAATCATAAACATTTAAAATCAACATTTTAACATCATAAAAATTCATAAACATTTGAAATAATCATATTAGCATGTAAAATAACATTCAAAGCACTGCCATGACGTTTAATATTTTCTAGGTGTAAAATGACCGTTTTACCCCTAGACGCATAATTTAACGTATTTATCCTTAGAACTCCAAATGACGACCCAAATCATTCCAAACTTAACATATCACCTTAAAATACACCCATAAATATTTCTTAGACGTAAACTTATGCTCCTCGACTAATTGCCCAAATCGTTTGTAAAACTTAGACGTACATCCCGGTTTTGACTCGTATGAACTCGAAACTTAACCAAACTTTACCAAACTTGAACCAAAGCTTCCTAACCCATAACTAAACCTTTTTCAACCTAAATTAAGCCAATTAGAACCCATGAACAGCCTAGGATACCTACTGAAATTTTGTTCTTATTACTTTGAAAACCCTAACCACCCTAGCCTTGTAATTTTTGATCCTAGCCCTCAAGAGACTCGACCAACCCCTATGAGCCCTTCCTAGGACCATGACTGAACCCCTAAAAAACTGCTGGACAGGACCTAAAAGACCTAGAACCTCAGCCCCTCAACCCGTCAACTAAGCATGCACCGTTTTCCCAAAACCCGTCCAAGCGCATGTACGCCCTTCGAGCCACCCTCTTGCCACAATCTTAGGAACCTCATGCGGCCCACTTAAGTCTAATGGACCCTCCCTAACCATATATAGCAGCCGTGACCCTCAAAGACTCCTAGTCGAAGAGTCGTTGCCCTTAAGGAGTCTATTTTCTCTCTTATTCCTTTTCTAATTTTTCCAGCACTTAAACACACATTAAATTGCCCTTAAACATGTGGAAAAATATCCCTTCCCATATCCCTATGATGGCAGCCCTATTATTCATCATTAACACAAGTTTTGAATCATAAAATCATGAGTTTTTGGCCATGGCATAAAAAAACGAAAATAAAAGATGTGTCTCATGTTTTTCATGTAAGGATAATTAAATACACATAATATGACGTGAAAGATGTTTGAAAGAAAGTTAAGGCATGCCTTTGCGTTTAAAATGATCGAAATACGAATACCGTTGTAATGCCTGATTTAAAAAAAAAAGTTACTCTTCACGAGTTACTATTCACGCGCTGCGGCGCTTGAATAATGGCGCCTAGGCGCTGACAGTTCGAAAATTTGGCGCTGAGGCGCTAGAAAATGGCGCTGCGGCGCTACAGAGCGAAAAATCAATATTTAAGTCAACTTTCACCTCCTCCAATCATTTCTCCTCCTTCTCCTCCACCGAAACCCTCTTTCCTTCCATTTTCTACATTTTTTTCTTAAATCAATGGGAGATTTGTTCAAGAAAATTATGAAATGAAGTTAGTTTGTGATCCTCTCGTCACGGGCTTCACGAGAATGTAAGTATTTCCCATTTTTATTCAAGTTTGAAAATGGGTTGAAGTTTAGAATTGATATTTAAGTTGATATTTGAGATATTAAGATGTTGAAGATGTTATAATTGAGTTGGTTTGAATTTAAAATGGATATGAGCATGGTTTCTTGTTTTTGTACAAGATCAGTTTTTATGCCTACTGTATTTCGGGTATATGGGACGTTTCTATTTGGATTTTTATGTTATGGTCTTCATCAAACTTGTAGAGCATTGATTTAGCTTCAATTTGGTTCTCGAATCACTCAATTCCATGAAGAAATGAGAGAGATATATAATTTTTACTAAAACTGGTCTGGAATTCCGAGTTAGTGCAGATTTGTGTACATGCCTTATGTTTATTCAAATTCTGGTATTAATCAGTTGGGATTCTGAATTTGATGTTCAAATAAAGTTATAGAGCATTGTCTTATCTTCGAAAGGATAACAAATTGGCTTCATTCCATTGGATATTGAGGAAGTTATGCTCAAAATAATAAAGTATGCCAGAAATGTGTTGACGCAGAATTTCTGAGAATCATGTTGTATGTTTCAGATTATGAACAAATGGGTAAACGACTTTTTTTGACAAAACTTTGTGAAGAACAATTGTTGGGCTTTGAGTTTTCTTGCATATCCAATTCGCGGATCTTGATTTGAATCAATATTGAATTAAATATGAATTTTGTACAGAAACTGCTCTATTTTGATAAATGAACTGAGTTCTTGAGATAGAGTATGCTTCAAAGATTCAAGACTTCTCGACTACACCTTTCGATCTCCTTTTGGTAATATTTGAAAGGTATGTTACGGTCGATAACATACGAGGTAAAAGTATCATTTTTATTTTAAATTTAAAATTCTATGGCTCGATGAAATACTTGTGATTTGATGATGATTGTTGTCTTGAGATGAGTTTATTATGATATCGAGATGATGATTGTAACGCTCTGGTCGGTTTTAATAAAATAGCAGCGGAATTTAAAATTTTCTTTGAAGGGAGGAAGGATTTAAAATACATTTCAATATATAAACAAAAGTTAATACATGATCAATCAAATGAGGCAACAAAATACAAAACATCATTTTTGTGATCATGTCAAAATACTTGCAAAATAGTCTTCTTCCTTCCCTCTCTTATGCATATGACCCCGGCTCTAGTCAACGTCCCGGCTCGTCGCTCTTATCTGCATCACATGAAATAACTGAAATGAGTATAAAACTCAGCAAGTGGAACTCTTACATATCAATGAACACATATCATACTCTGTAAAACATGGCTTTGAAAACATTAAATACCATCAACTTTGAAACATGAATATCATAGGAATAATAACAATAACGGTGATATTTCTCTTTTCTCTGTTGGATTGATATCCATATAGTATCTCTGTCTCTGTGCCTCTATCCCATCGATATAAATCGATAACTCTGAGGGATATAAGCCTATGGTCGTTGATCAACTTATTGCATGCACTCTCTGACTATGTATCTATCAATCCAATAAAACATTTAAACTCTCTCTTGGACATTAAATCAAACACTTTGAATACTATCTTTTCTCTTGTATTCCCTTTGACATGGTTGAGACATAAAATGCCTCTATAATATACAACAAAGTGTAATAATACATAACATGAATCAAGTGAAGGGAATAGCACATTAAAACCATTGAAACACCATACATATATTATCATGTGAGCACAAGAAATGAAATTCCACTTACAACACTTGTAGCACTTGTTTTCTTAAACCTTGATGGTAATCCTACAATAATAAACCCAAAAACTAACCATCAACACCCAAATAATAACATTAAATGACCATTTATCACAGTACATCTATCACACTTATCATCCCCTAACTTCACCATCTTCAATAACCCAAGAACAAGAAGAAAAACCACTTACCTTTGCCCCTTTTTCTAAAAAGATGAAGTACCAACTCCGGATTGAAGATTAATTGCTTGATTGAAAGAAAGGATAAGAAGAAAATGAAGAACTCTACTTGGAAACGTTGGAGGAGAGAAAAAGAAGAGAAGGGAAAAGAAGAAAATGAGAGTTTCAATCGGTTTTATGCCTTAATTCACCCAAAACACGCTTTTGTACTGAGCTGGCGCTTCGGCGGTCATAAATTACCGCTCGGGCGCGGACCATACTGTCCGGTACAAAATTTACAGAACCGGTGGCGCTCGGGCGGTCATAAATTACCGCTCGGGCGCCGCTCTGCGCACAGCCGCCTCAAAGATCGCCTCCGAAACGCCTCTTCCCGACATAATTTGAAAAAGGGATAAACATGAAAGTTGTAGCTCTATGTCTTGGCTTGCATCTCCAATTGGCCTCATGTCATTTGAATGTATAAGGAAAAAGTTATGCTCATTCTCCCAACATGTGTCATTATAGGAACGACGATACGCGCGACACACTTCGGGGCGCTTTTGGCTTGTCTTCCACAATGATTTAAACAAAACTCAAAACATGAAAGTTACACCTCTATGTCTTATCTAGCCACTCCAATTAGCATCATACCAATTGGCTCAACATACGAATTATCATGAATTTACTCGCAACGACGCTACAATATAACTACGCATCATCTATAAACACAATACCATAAATCAAAAATCTCAACTCTTAACATCAAAACTATACTTAAACTTAACCAAGGAGTCAATAAACATATTAAATCTTAAACCGTACCAATCACCAAGCTTGGATATTACAATCTCCCCTCCTTAGAGGAATTTCGTCCCCGAAATTGACGTCACTGCGCAAACAACTCAGGATGCTTTTCTTTCATCTCATCCTCTGGTTCCCACGTGGCTTCTTCAATCAATTGATTCCTCCAAAGGACTTTAACAATGCCGATCTCTTTATTCCTTAATACTTTAACTTTGCGATCCAGAATCTGGACCGGAATCTCTTGGTACGTCAAATTCGGCGTCAAATCCAATGGCTCATGGCGAAGAACAAGGGAAGGATTCGCAATATATTTCCTGAGCATGGAGACATGAAAAACATTATGAACTCTATCAAGATCTGGCGGTAAGGCTAACCTGTAAGCTCGATCACCGACTCTGTCCAATATCTCGAATGGACCAATAAATCTCGGACTCAACTTTCCCTTCTTGCCAAACCGCATCACACCTTTAAGAGGTGCTATCTTCAAGAACACATGATCGCCAACCTCAAACTGCAACGGCCTTCGCCTCACATCAGCATAGCTCTTCTGTCTGGACTGCGCTGTCTTCATCCTTTCTCGAATAACAGCAACAACATCAGCTGTCTGTTGAACCAACTCTGGACCCAACATCTTCCTCTCACCAATTTCATCCCAATATAAGGGAGATCTACGTTTTCTGCCATAAAGTGCTTCATAAGGTGCCATGCCAATCGTCGCCTGGTAACTGTTATTGTACGTGAACTCAACAAGAGGCAATTTGGAATCCCAACTACCAGGATAGTCTATAGTACAAGCTCTGAGCATATCCTCCAAAATCTGAATATCTCTCTCTGATTGACCATCGC
Source organism: Primulina huaijiensis (assembly GCF_012295235.1). Classification (NCBI taxonomy): domain Eukaryota; kingdom Viridiplantae; phylum Streptophyta; class Magnoliopsida; order Lamiales; family Gesneriaceae; genus Primulina; species Primulina huaijiensis. Next base: position 7,170,178 of record NC_133311.1, read on the forward strand.
TCTGAGGATGATATGCTGTACTGAATGCTAACCGTGTACCCAAGGCTCTGTGCAAACTCTTCCAAAACTCTGAAGTAAATCTAGGGTCACGATCAGACACGATCGACACAGGAACACCATGAAGTCTAACAATCTCTGCTATCTACTCTTCGGCATATTGGTTCATGGAATACGTTGTCTTGACTGGGAGAAAATGAGCTGACTTGGTCAACCGATCAACGATAACCCAAATAGAGTTATAGCGTTTCTGCGTTCTGGGAAGACCAATCACGAAGTCCATCGTAATATGCTCCCATTTCCATTGAGGAATCGGCAACGATAGCAATGTCCCAGTAGGTCTCTGGTGCTCGATCTTCACCTGCTGACAAGTTAGGCACTGAGAAATAAACATGGCAATATCTTTCTTCATACCTGGCCACCAATAGAGTCTACGAAGATCCTGATACATCTTAGTGCTGCCTGGATGTATCGAGTATGGCGCGGTATGTGCCTCTGTCAAGACGTCTCGCCGAATATCATCACCAGCAGGAATGCAAATACGGCCTCTAAACGTCACCAAACCATCTCCATTCATCGAGAACTCTGAATTACCTCTCTCCTCTGCTCTAGCTCTCAACTCTAACAACTGAACATCAATAGCCTGCTCTCTACGGATCATGTTCGTCAATGTAGCCCGAATAACCAACGCTGAAAAACGAGCAATGGTTCCTGGAACCACCAAAGCTATCTCCTCTCGTTGCAAGTCCAACAACAACGGCTTCTGAATCATAGAACTCTAAGAAGAACTTGACTTACGACTCAATGCATCCGCTACAACATTCGCCTTCCCTGGGTGATAACTAATCGTCACATCATAATCTTTGACAAGCTCTAACCACCGCCTCTGTCGCATATTGAGCTCTTTCTGGGAAAACAAATACTTTAAACTCTTGTGGTCCGTGAATATTTCACACTTTTCGCCATATAAATAATGTCTCCAGATTTTCAGGGCGAAAACTACAGCTGCCAGTTCCAGGTCATGCGTAGGATAATTTTTCTCGTAGTCTTTCAACTGACGAGAAGCATAAGCTATAACCGTTCCACGTTGCATCAGCACTGCACCGAGGCCCTTCTTCGACGCCTCAGTATAAACAACAAAGTCCTCTGAACCACTGGGCAATGCAAGTACCGGAGCTATCGTCAACTTATCTTTCAACTCCTGGAATCCTCTTTGGCATTCATTGGACCACTCAAACTTCACAGTCTTCCTCATCAAATTGGTTAATGGCAGGGCAATTTTGGAAAAATCTGAAATAAATCTACGATAATAACCCGCCAAACCAAGAAAACTGCGTACCTCTGATACAGTGGTAGGGATAGGCCACTTCTGTATCGCCTCTATTTTCGCTGGATCAACAGCTAACCCATCCTTCGAGACAACATGGCCTAAGAAAGAAATCTGCTCTAACCAGAACTCACATTTCTTCAACTTAGCATACAACCTCTTATCCCTCAACAATTGAAGAACAACTCTGAGGTGCTCTGCATGTAGCTCTCTAGTATTGGAATAAATCAATATATCATCGATGAAAACAATGACAAAGCTATCCAAATACGGCTTGAACACCCGGTTCATAAGATCCATAAAGACTGAAGGAGCATTAGTCAGACCAAACGACATCACAAGAAATTCGTAACGCCCATACCTGGTCCGAAACGCCGTCTTAGGGATATCAGACTCCCTAACTTTCAACTGATAATAGCCAGATCGTAGATCAATCTTCGAAAACACCGTAGCCCCCTGCAGTTGGTCAAAAAGGTCATCAATCCGTGGCAACGGATATTTATTCTTAATCGTCACTTTGTTGATTTCTCTGTAATCAATGCACAGCCGCAAAGACCCATCTTTCTTCTTAACAAAAAGAACCGGAGCTCCCCAAGGCGAAGAACTCGGCCGAATAAAACCCTTATCTAATAGATCCTGCAACTGCGTCTTCAACTCCTTCATCTCTGTAGGGGCCATTCTGTACGGAGCCTTAGAAATAGGAACCGTACCTGGGACTAAATCAATCACAAACTCCACATCTCTGTCCGGCGGTAAACCCGGCACATCATCCTCAAATACATCAGGGAACTCTCTCACAACATCAATATCATCAAGATTCAACTTCACAATTCTATCCATATCCACAATCGAAGCCAAAACCCCATCACAACCTCTAAACAACAACTTCTTAGCCTCAAGACACGAAATAAAACGAAGGACCAGCGAAGTACCTCCACTGGCAAGCATACCTTCCTTATTTCCATCATCTGCAAATTTCACCGTCTTAGCAACACAATCAATCACTGCACGGTAAGTTGATAGCCAATCCATGCCAAGTATAATATCAAACGCAACCATCGGAATAACAATCAAATCAGCATAAACCACTCGCCCATCGATTTGAACATAACAAGCATACACAATAGACGTCGGGCACAACACATCTCCCGAAGGCAATACAACATTAAACTGGAGGAGAAGAATAGAAGGAACTAAACCGACATAAAAGAATGAGTAGCACCTGTATCAATCAATGTCGTAGCTGCTCTGCCTGAAATTAAGATAGTGCTAGAGATCACAGAAGAATCAGGGTTTATACCTTCCTTCGTCATGGTGAAGATGTGACCCTGCACCTTCTCTTTACTCGATCCTCTCGGACAGTCCTTAGCAATATGGCCTGCAGTACCACATTGATAGCAAGTGTGAGTACCAAATCTGCACTCTCCCCTATGATGCCTACTACACTTGGGACACAACGGCTTCTCTGGATCAGATGGAACTGTCGTTGCTTTAGAACTCGGCTCTATCTTGCCTTTCCCTTTAAAATGGTCCTTTCCTTTTTGGCTCGAACCTTGACTTCTTTGAGCAACAAACTGCTGCCTCGTCTGTCTCTCTCTGGCAATGACTTTCTCATCTTGCTCGGCTAACAAAGCCTTAGCCATAATCTCTTTAAATGTCACAGCCTTAGACATATTGATGTCCCTCCTGATCTCTGCTCGAAGGCCTCTAATGAAATGAGCACCCTTGTCTTTGTCATTGGAGGCAATATATGGGGCAAACAGACAGCCCTCCTCGAACTTCAGAATATACTCATCAACATTCATACCTCCTTGACGAAGCTCTAGAAATTCAGTTACCTTCCTAGCTCGAAGTACATCTGGGAAGTACTTGTCATAGAAAGATCCGTGAACTCTTGCCACCATTGCCGGAACATTAATACTTACCTTGGTAGCATTCCACCAAATGCGTGCAGCTTTGACTAACATGAACACTCCACATCCCACTCTGTCTTTGTCGGCATACTTGAGATGATCAAAGATCGCCTCAAGAGCTTTGCCCCACTCTACAGCCACCAATGGATCAGTGCTTCCTGCAAATTCCGGCGGATCCATCCTCTTGAAAGCAGAAAATACCCCATCGGTTCCAACTGCTTGAACCACTGGGCCTCTTCCTTGTCCTCTACCTTGGCCTGTACCTTGCATACAGAGCAACTGCTGGATCTGCTCTCTATGGACCTTGGCTTGCTCTTTTAGTAACTTGCCGAACTCATCGACAACTCTAGAGGAAGAACTATCCTCACCCTCTGAAGCCTCTCTCTTAGGAGGCATACTCCTACAATGTGCTCACATAATACATATCGATAGATAACAATGAATAGATGTAGAAGAATACATACCCGGACTGTTGAAAGTAGACGAAGTCATATGCATTGGTCCGAAGAACGGGGCTCTGATACCAATAAATGTAACGCTCTGGTCGGTTTTAATAAAATGGCAGCGGAATTTAAAATTTTCTTTGAAGGGAGGAAGGATTTAAAATACATTTCTATATATAAACAAAAGTTAATACATGATCAATCAAATGAGGCAACAAAATACAAAACATCATTTTTGTGATCATGTCAAAATACTTGCAAAATAGTCTTCTTCCTTCCCTCTCTTATGCATATGACCCCGGCTCCAGTCAACGTCCCGGCTCGTCGCTCTTATCTGCATCACATGAAATAACTGAACTGAGTATAAAACTCAGCAAGTGGAACTCTTACATATCAATGAATACATATCATACTCTGTAAAACATGGCTTTGAAAACATTAAATACCATCAACTCTGAAACATGAATATCATAGCAATAATAACAATAACGATGATATTTCTCTTTTCTCTGTTGGATTGATATCTATATAGTATCTCTGTCTCTGTGCCTCTATCCCATCGATATAAATCGATAACTTTGAGGGATATAAGCCGATGGTCGTTGATCAACTTATTGCATGCAATCTCTGACTATGTATCTATCAATCCAATAAAACATTTAAACTCTCTCTTGGACATTAAATCAAACACTTTGAATACTATCTTTTCTCTTGTATTCTCTTTGACATGGTTGAGACATAAAATGCCTCTATAATATACAACAAAGTGTAATAATACATAACATGAATCAAGTGAAGGGAATAGCACATTAAAACCATTGAAACACCATACATATATTATCATGTGAGCACAAGAAATGAAATTCCACTTACAACACTTGTAGCACTTGGTTTCTTAAACCTTGATGGAGATCCTACAATAATAAACCCAAAAACTAACCATCAACACCCAAATAATAACATTAAATGACCATTCATCACAATACATCTATCACACTTATCATCCCCTAACTTCACCATCTTCAATAACTCAAGAACAAGAAGAAAAACCACTTACCTTTGCCCCTTTTTCTAAAAAGATGAAGTTCCAACTCTGGATTGAAGATTAATTGCTTGATTGAAAGAAAGGATAAGAAGAAAATGAAGAACCCTACTTGGAAACGTTGGAGGAGAGAAAAAGAAGAGAAGGGAAATGAAGAAAATGAGAGTTTCAATCGGTTTTATGCCTTAATTCACCCAAAACACGCTTTTGTACTGAGCTGGCGCTCGGGCGGTCATAAATTACCGCTCGGGCGCCGTTCTGCGCACAGCCGCCTCAAAGATCGCCTCCGAAACACCTCTTCCCGACATAATTTGAAAAAGGGGTAAACATGAAAGTTGTAGCTCTATGTCTTGGCTTGCATCTCCAATTGGCCTCATGTAATTTGAATGTCTAAGGAAAAAGTTATGCTCATTCTCCCAACATGGGTCATTATAGGAACGATGATACGCGCGACACACTTCGGGGCGCTTTTGGCTTGTCTTCCACAATGATTTAAACAAAACTCTAAACATGAAAGTTACACCTCTATGTCTTATCTAGCCACTCCAATTGGCCTCATACGAATTGGCTCAACATACGAATTATCATGAATTTACTCGCAACGCCGCTACAATATAACTACCCATCATCTATAAACTCAATACCATAAATCATAAATCTCAACTCTTAACATCAAAACTATACTTAAACATAACCAAGGAGTCAATAAACATATTAAATCTTAAACCGTACCAATCACCAAGCTTGGATATTACAATGATATTAATTTGCATCATTACATTGATTATTGAGCCACTTGTCGATTCAGATTTGATATGGCGGAGGTCGCCTTGACTTATTGATTTGTTGGACGTATGAGGCTATAGTTGAGTTGGCATAGTGTATGCGGAGGTCGCTGCTATGGCCTGAACACTCTCTATAGGCGTACCATAGTCCTGGGATTGTAGAACACAGCAACCCACCCCGAGCGGATGAGTCGGTGGATGTTGCTGGGAGATTCTCTTCCCTTGGATACCCTATGACCAGATGATTCACTTGATCTTGAGATTTATTGATAGCCCACAGCTTCTGATCATGCATTGCATTATATTACATCTTTATGAAATTATATGAACTATTTGTCATTTTAAATATCATATGTTATTGATTGTATCATACTAGGTTTATACTCACAGGCACGTCGGCTACCTCTTGTTTTCATGTGCTTGACGGTAGGTGAGGCGAGGCTTGGGATACCAGAGTCCAGCTCCAGCCGAGGAGATACGAGTTAGAGTGAGATTCTCGGGTCTTAGGAGCTATGTGATGATGTTGGATTTCTTTGGTTCAATACTTTATTTTGGCATGTTAAAATTTATATTTCAAGTATTTGAGATCTTTAAATTATTTTAACGATATTTATGTCGGTTGGTGAACCACTGATTATGTATTTTACTCAATTATTTGATTTGTTACATTTATAATTATTAATATTAGATGTCAGACCCGGGGCCCCACATTAGGTGGTATCAGAGCATATGATATTTGGGAACAGGGTAAATCGAGGCAGTTCGAATTGCTTGATCATGTGATATATTTGCTAGCATTTTCATTGTGCCATACTGTGAAATACCTGATTATAATTGAGATATTATATTGTTGAGCTTTAATCGAGATTTTTGAGATTATTGAAACGTCTGCTTATTCGTTTACTTAAAAAGTACTAGAAAAATTTATTTATTTATTTTTAAAACCCTCACATTTTCGACCTAACCTTATACTTATACCCAGAAATACCTTTGCACCATTTTTAAAATAAAACATCCAATTAGTACTTGAAAATCCAGAGGAAATATTTTAAAGCATAAAATCGTCAAACGTTTTACCAACCTAAAAAGTAATAAATGTTGAAAAGTGCAGCCATACTAAACCTCTCAAAAATCTCTCAAAAGCATAAGTAAAAAGTCGTAAAAATCTTTAACTTAAAATCAAAACTTAAATGCGGAAATAGAAGCGCTGGTCCTCGGGTTATGTGCACCGACAGTCTAGCAAAGTCGCCCGTCAAGTCCTCCAACATCATAATTATTAATATCACCTGCATCAACTGTGGGGACCCGGACGCTAATCATGTTCTTAATCATCATTGGGACTATTTAATCAATTATAAAACAGGGTCTAATTTATTTATTTATTTTTTTTAAAATGTGGAACGTAGTGAAATAAAACGTATATACATCTCAGTATAAAAGTACAAGTCTTGTATCACATACATTTATTCAACTAAGGTTTAACAGCTAATATCAAGTGTCCAACCCTATCTCTAATCCAAGTCCGGAGCCTCTACTCTAATCACGATTTCTCTTCATCTCCTCAACCCTGAACCTGTCCCACCTGTTGTCATGGACACATACAAACACGACAACAGCCGGATAATTTCGGTGAGAATATAATCACAGTATAAATCAACGAAACATGCAATCATATAAACAAATATAAAGCAGGTAACAGATAACAACAATATGTATCAAAATCTGAAACATAATCAATATCAGACTGTCGACAACGCTCGTAACATTACAATTCAGACTAGACTCAATCCTAGTCTAGGGATCCCGATTTCCAGAAGTCGGCATTCCATATCGATCACCAGTAATAGAAGAAATTCCGCTTCTATCCACATCGATATGGTATCGATCACCAGTAATAGAAGAAACTCCGATTCTATCCACATCGACATGATATCGATCATCAGTAATAGAAGAAGTTACGATTCTATCCACATCGATACGGTACCGATCACCAGTAATAGAAGAAGCTACAATTCTATCCACATCGATAGCCAATCATCCGGTGACAGACTTTGGCACTTTCGCCAATACACTATCTTGTGACATCGTGCAATGTGCCCGTGGCGATCCCGCCACTATCAGGCACTTCTGTCACAAGATTACTCGTCTAATACCTGCTATCTATAAATCAAGAGAACAAGTACATCAATCAAATCCATGCAAATATCAATGCAATAAAGTAAAGTATGTGATTTAGGGAAACTCAAGTCTAAACCGACTCAAGTCGATCTCCCAATACCACATTGACTTATACCTTTCGTTTGTAGTCTCGGTCGGAAGAAACGGAAGTTCTGAACTCAAGATTGTCTCTGTAAATCTGAAAGGACATATCGAGAATAATAATATCAACCGTCCATTCTCAATTCAATACTGAATCTGATCAATCTGAATTTAATTCAAAATCAACGGCATAACGGTACAATCTCAATATCCCCGTCAACTCAGACAGCAATAGATATTAATTACAAATCATAACCAATATTAAATGTATTCCATAATCCAACCATAATCCAAATCTGTCCAATACCACTCAATATAATATTAAAAATCGTAACAAATCCGTAATCAATCTGTTTCTTAATCTGACTTCGATTCTATGATGTCTAGCATGTCAAGAACATCATATAGGAATCATATCAGATTCTGGCAATATCATAATTTCAAATCATCTCAAAACGTACTAAAACTTACGTCCAGTTGAAGCTCTTGTCGATAGAAACACAGTACCGCATTCGGATTGAAATTCTAACGGGTGGATCTTGTACAAACTTCAAATTCCTAAAATAAAAGATGTAAGGATTTCTTGCAAGTTCTCTGAAGCTTTCCTCGGCCTTCTCCCGTTTCCATTTGCAAAAGGATGAAGGAATTTGAAAGTTATAAATCATACGTGGCTAGGACACTTGTCTTTCATGCATATCAGGCGGCGCTCGGGCGGTCACAATCTACCGCTCGGGCGCGGAACCTTCTGCTCGAGTACTCAAGTTGTGACATACTGGCGCTCGGGCGGTCTTTTTCTACCGTTCGGGCGCCAGACGTTCTGTCCGAGAACTTTGCTTGTTATCCACTGGTGCTCTGGCGGTCAAAAACTACCGCTCGGGCGCCAAACGTTCTGTCAAAAGGCAAAGCTAGTGGTGCACTGGCGCTCGGGCGGTCCTTTTCTACCGCTCGGGCGCCACAAGTTCTATCCAACTCCTTGGCTTGTATTGCACCGACGCCCGGCTACCCCACTCGACCTCCTACAACACTTCTGATTACAGTAATTAAATCTCGGGCATTACATCAACACACCTAGTGAGTCTAAAGACTCAACACATCCTACCTTTAATAACAAGTAATACGTAATACAGTTAACATATAACAGTGAAAAATACTTGTACTTAAAATATCATTTTCTTAATAATGCATAAACTTTAAACTTTTTCAAAACTCAAACATTTCCTAACATAAACATATCACATAAACATATTCATATTCGTATCCATATTCGTATTTATATTCGTATTCATGTTCGTGTTTGTTGAAGTCAGATCGTGATTGTGACTCGTATTCTTAATCTTAATGGGCGATGGATCCATCTAGAAAACCACAGTACTGGGCGGCGGGGACACCAGCAACACTCTCACCGGTCAACTGGGCCTTGGCCTACGTATTAACATATTCGTATTCGTATCACGCATTCGTATTCGTATCCGTATCCCAGGAAACACGATCGTCGGGCTCCCACTGAGACCATAACCCTCACGATATTTCCATCATATTCAGTAGTCACAATCCCTTCACGTCCTTCAACATGTTGTCCTCACTTAATAAAAACATGCATATAATATCATTTTTATTTTGAAACCAATCATGTAACATATCTTTTAAATGTCAAAGATTAAACCATAAAAATCCATGAAAATTTAAAATAAACTTTTTAACATATAAAAATCATAAATAGACATAAACGTTTTAAAATAAACATTTTAACATATTAAAAATCCGTAAACATTTTAAATAAACGTGTTAACATCCAAACAATTCATAACCATTTAAAATTGGCATATTAATATTTAAAAATTCATAAACATCCATAATCATGAAAAATAATCGTATTAGCATATAAAATAGCATTTAAGACACTGCCATGACGTTTACAAATTTTGAGGTGTAAAAAGATCGTTTTACCCCTGTACGTGATATTTTACGTTTTCAACTTTTTCTTGATTTTCTTGACACTAACATGTCCCAAATTATTATTTTAGCCTAAATTAAAATTCTCATAATTTTCTTTAGCATAAAAACTAGGCTTTTTAATTATTTCGTAAATTGACGTTTTGAAGACGTTTTAATTCCGAAAAATCCCAAACTTTAATATAAAATTCCTAAATTCTAAATTTAGTGTTTTTATATTATCTTAGCCCTTATGGACCTCGAATCGACCCCCGTGAGCCGTTTCCCAATTTATTTAGTGGTTAAAACCCTTAATTGACCCTTGAAGGTTCAACCCGAGCCATCTTCCGATTTTATCGAGCCAGCCCCCAACCATAACGGACCAGACCCTTACCAACACACTTAGGTACCCTACTGAACAAATAGAACCCACGGAAAACACCCGAACATAAAAACCCAAGTCCCACCATGTACTGGCCGAGAGCTTCATGTGCATGACCCTCACGTTTTTGGTGCCTAGAACTCTAACCCATGGCTTGGCTCTCTAACCAGCATCTCCAGCACTCGCCTAGGACCCTTAGGACGCACTCTGACCCATCCTTGAACCCCAGGCCAAGCCCCATAACCCCCACGCAAGCACTGAACCTGCGCGCCTCACATGCACTCTCGGGTAGGAGTCCATAGTGGGTAGGACTCCTCCCAGCCCCCTTAGTTCGAGTCCTAGCATGGCTAGGACCCCTTTTCGACCCCTCACCAACCTTGGCTAAGCCCTGGACAGGAGCCACGACCCAACCAACCCCTTGGAACCCAGAACCGAACCTTTGATGACTTTGACAGCAAGTTGTGTGAGCTTGTTGTCCAGGTTCACGTGTGGCGTTTAGGTACTTAACTAGGACTCTAACTACCGTTTAAAATCGTGCCTAGACATGACCTATATCATGGCAGTCCCTAATCCATGCAAATACATGTTTTTGGGAAGAAAAACTCATGTTTTAGAACCCATACACATGAAGTTACGAAAATTTAACATGCTGCTATGTTTTTCAGAAAACTTCATGCATAAAACAAATAATATGATGTGTTGATGGTTTGAAGGAAGAGTAGGCATGCCTTTGCGTATTTAACGCACGAAAACTTGTTGACGATTGCGAAGAACGTACGAGAACCGTGGCTATAAAAATGTTAAATGACTAGGTTACCCGTGATAAGCGTAGTGTCTGCCTCCCTTTCAGCTTCTTTAGTATTCATAGAATATACTCGCCCCATAGTAGGTGCATTCTTCTTTGGGCAATCAACGGCCTTGTGCCCTTCTTCCTTGCATATGAAACACCTGGAAGTACCCCACACACATGGCCATAGTGTAAACAATTGCACTTCTTGCATGGTTGTCCTTCTGCAGGCTTTGGTGCTGCAAGTGGTGGCTTTGGTGGTCCTGGTTCCTGGTTTTGCCCTTGGGGCTTTTGAGGCCCTTGAGGTCTAGGAGGACCCGTGTATGGCTTCTTGTTAGGCTTATTATTGTTCTGATGTTGTTGCCTCTTATGCTGTAACTCAAAGTCGATGTCCTTCAAGGATTGCTCCGCATGATATGCATAGGTAACTGTTGTAGCATAATCCACAGGACGCATCATCATAACCTTATCCCGAATGGTAGGTCGTAGGCCATCCATGAAATGTCTAAGCTTTTCTTCTGCATCCCTGGCAATAAGGGGTACAAAGTGGCAACCCCTATTAAATCTCTTCACAAACTCAGCCACAGTGGCAGCTCCCTGGCGAAGAGCCATAAATTCCCTCTTTATTCGGCTCCCAGCATCCGGAGTGAAATATTTCTCATAGAACTTCGTCTTGAACTGTGCCCAAGTGAGTGTAGCAAGGTCAACACCATGCTCGGCTCTTTCCCACCATAAAGAAGCATCATCCCTAAACAGATAAGTGGTACACCTCACACGGTCAGCATCTCCCATGTCCAGATAGCGAAAGTGTACCTCGAGTGAACGAATCCAGCTCTTAGCAGCAAAAGGGTCGGTAGTGCCAGAGAATTCCTTCGGCCCTAGCTTCCGGAACTGATCATAAATATCATGCCGTGGACGAGGTGGCTGCTGCTGCTGCATCTGTTGTAACTGCTGCTGTAATTGTTGCTGCTGTAACTGCTGCTCGAAGAGGCGAGCCATCCCCTCAAGAGCACGTGTAGCAGCATCGGGTGGTGGTCCATTTCCTTGATTATTCACACTGTTCTCTACTCGGTTCTCATTACTAGGGGCACGTCTAGGAGGCATCTTATCTGAACGTTTTCCAAATTCTAACGTAACCAACATGTATTTAAATCTAGGTTTTCTAATCATGTGACATATCCTAATTCATTTTAGCAATTTAAGCATGCAAAGTGTATATACTCAAAAACTAGTAAACATATAGCATAATCATATTATTCATGTCATCATGCAGGTAACATCATATCGAGTCATATAAAAGCATGTAAAACTTACAAATTGAGGCTTGACGACTGATCTTCCCGGCGCTGATGGTGGCACAACCCTTTACAGGACCTTGGCTCTGATACCAACTGAAACGTCTGCTTATTCGTTTTCTTAAAAAGTACTAGAAAATATTTTTTTTAAAAAAACCCTCACATTTTCGACCTAACCCTATACTTATACCCAAAAATACCTTTGCATCGTTTTTAAAATAAAACATCCAACTAGTACTTGAAAATCCAGAGGAAATATTTTAAAGCATAAAATCGTCAAACATTTTACCAATCTAAAAAGCAATAAATGTTGAAAAGTGTAGCTCATACTAAACCTCTCAAAAATCTCTCAAAAGCATAAGTAAAAAGTCGTAAAAATATTTAACTTAAAATCAAAACCTAAATGCGAAAATAGAAGCGCTGGTCCTCGGGTTATGTGCACCGACAGTCCAGCAAAGTCACCCGTCAAGTCCTCCAACATCATAATTGTTAATATCACCTGCATCAACATACCTAGTGAGTCTAAAGACTCAACACATCCTACCTTTAATAATAAGTAATACGTAATACAGTTAACATATAACAGTGAAAAATACTTGTACTTAAAATATCATTTTCTTAATAATGCATAAACTTTAAACTTTTTCAAAACTTAAACATTTCCTAAACATAAACATATTCATATTCGTATCCATATTCGTATTCATATTCGTATTCATGTTCGTTTTGTTAAAGTCAGATCATGATTGTGACTCGTATTCTTAATCTTAATGGGCGATGGATCCATCTAGAAAACCACAGTACTGGGTGGCAGGGACACCAGCAACACTCTCACCGGTCAACTCTGTAATGCCCAAGAATTATATGTTGATAATCTGGGATTAACGATTATGACTTGTAGCGCTTATAGATGGATCAAGTCGCGATCAGAATGGGACATGCCTGAGTTAGCATAGGTTGAAATCCCGTAGGTATTGCGCACAGGCGCGACAGAGATGCGCGCATATGCGCGAGTCCCATGTGCCGAGGTCGAAGGCCTCGCGCATATGCGCGGAGACGAGGTGCGCATATGCGTGAGATGATGAATTCGGAAATGCCGAGGCCGTAGGTCTCGAGCATATGCGCCGGTTGAGGTCGCGCATATGCGTGAGACGTGCAGAATAAAAAAAATAGACAAGTGTCCTTGCCATGCAATATATGTGCTGAGTCTTCATTTCTTCACTCATTCAGCAGCTGAAAATCGAGAACACTTCCATGGAAGCCTCAAGAATGCTCATAGCCTAGAACTTAGCTTGTACAAGATCTAACCACCCGAATTTCGATCCGAATTCATTTCCGTGCTCCTCTCATCCAAGGCTTCAAGGAGATGTAAGTTTCATTCATTTCCTGCATGATTTGAGATATTGATGTTGGGGAAATTGTGAATTACACTAGATTATGTGTTCTTGTGATATCGGAGAGCGTATAATTGAAACCGGATCGAAGAAATGGTACCGCATGCATTTGTTATGAATTTCAGTATATATTGATTTTAATTGAATAGATTTTGACATGCTGGAGTTAGAATTGTGATGATATGGTATTGGTTATGCATTGTTGAGATCGAGTTATTGTTGAGTTGACGGGGACATCGAGTTTACGCCGTTATGCCGTCAAAATTATCTCGAGATTGAGTATTGCACTTCACATATATTATTTTGAGTTAGAAGTTGATATGGTGCATTGTATATATATCATTTCAGATTGGGTTGGACAGATTCGATATCAAGAATACGAGACTTCGACTTCTACGAACGACAAGCAAGGTATAATTCATGTTGGTTCGGGAAGATACAACTCGAGTTAGATTTGATTCGAGTTTTCTCAAAATCACATACTAGATTTTTATACCTTGCTATGGTTGTGCTTTATTTTGATTTATGTATAAGCATTGAGATAGGAGAGTCATTGACAGAATTGCCAAGTTGTAGACGTTTGGTGGTATCGAAGCACAGGAGAAGATCGACTCCGGTTGTAGATATTCGATACAGACAGGGCCGAAGTCTAGGAATAAGACGTACCGCCACCACGATTGGGAGGGTAGGTGGGAGACTTGTTACGTCTTATTCACACCGGGATCCCTAGATGTAGATATGAATCGAGCCAAGAATAAGAGTCGAAGATGTGTTATCTGTATTCATTAATGTGTTACGATTACTGATTCATGTATCATGATTTTGTATTTCCTTGCTTAACATACATGTATACATGTTTTATACTGGGATTTGTTCTCACCGGAGTATCCGGCTGTTGTTGTGTCTGTATGTGTGCATGACAACAGGTGGGACAGGATCAGGGTCACGCAGATGATGAGAGAGCGAGGTTAGAGTGGTGATTACGGGCATAACAGAGGAACTAGTAGTGTCTGCATTTGATATATAATGTGTAATAAACTCTATTTTGTACGATTTGAATGGAACCAGGCGTGTATCTACTTTTGTTAAAATAAAATAAAGATGTCGTTTGTGTATGATTTATATACAATTGTTTTTGTTATTAAAAGCAAAATTTTGATCCACATTTTCTAGCAAAGATCCACTTAATCCCAAAGATAATTGAGTTAGAGCCCGGATCCTTACAACAGGTGGTATCAGAGCGATAGATCCTTTAGACTGAAATAGAATAGAATGAGCGGGGGTAGATTGAATTTTTCTTCCTTGCTCTGATTGTGCTAGCATGATTTATTGCTTTCCCTATTATATGTTGTATTGTTGTATGAGTTAATTACAACATTTATTTGCAAAAACTGAATCAGAACCGATTCTGGATCAGAGGTATATGATCAAAGGAGGACTGAGACAGATTGTATAGATTGTGTACTAATCCGTTTGATAATCAGATATGCCTCCTCGACGAGTACCGCAACCAGTAGCAGGTCTGGCACCAGAACAGGGCAGTACATCCAATGATCCGATGGATGTGACCGCTACACCGATGGAGACTTTGTTAAAGTGGTTTCAGTCATTCCGATCACCAACACTGAAGGGCACAGAAAATTCAGTTGAATGTGAAAGTTGGCTCGATGACATTGAGATGTTATTTGAATCTCTTGACTACACTGACGAACGACGAGTAAAACTTATTGGGCATCAACTGCAAGAAGTTGCAAAGAACTGGTGGCTTACCACGAAAAGAGCCTTGGAGCATCGTGGCACAGAGATCACTTGGAATGTTTTCAAAACAGAGTTCTATCAACGATTCTTTCCCGTGTCCTACAGAAAAGATAAAGGTGCTGAATTTGCCGATTTGAGACAGGGACAACTGAACATCGAAGACTATGTTGCTAAGTTCTCTGCACTGCTCCGATTTGCCCCGCATGTTGCAGAAAATGATGAGGCCATTGCAGATCAGTTTATTAATGGCCTGAATCCAGATATTTTTACTTTGGTAAATACCGGTAGACCTAACACCATCGCTGAAGCGTTGAACCATGCCAAGGGGGCAGAAGCTGGACTGCTTAGGCAACGAAGTACTCCTTATGTCACTTCGAGTCCAAGACCCCCACAACCCTCTTTCCAACCTCCTCCTAGATTCGAGAGCAGTGGTAGTAGCAGCGGGAGAAAAGACTAGTTGAAAGCGAAAGGCAAACAGTTCAAGAGATCAGGGAGTAGTTCGACGAGCTCCAGTGGATCACGACAGAGAGGTCCTGGTCAGAGTACAGAGTATACAGGTGTGTATTGCAGTTCTTGTGGAAGTAGACATGCCACTGAACAGTGTCCGGGAGTGATGGGTTGTTGCAATATCTGCAGACAGCAAGGACACTTCGCCAGGGTTTGTCCACTGAAAGGGGTACAGCAAGTTTAGAGTGTAGGAGCATCTGGTTCCGTAAATCAGCCTGAGAGGCAAGCTTCATCTGTTCATTCCTTTCAGCCAACCCCTACACAGACCCAGCCCCGAGACAGAGGTAGCCAGACAGTGAGCCAGCCTCCTAGACAGCAGGCTCGAGTATTTGAACTGACAGAAGAGCAGGCTCAAGATGCACCAGATGACGTGATCGCAGGTAACTGTTTCCTTTGCGGTTATCCTGCTTATGTATTGATAGATACGAGTGCATCTCACACATTCATATCAGAACGCTTTACATTGTTACACTCATTGCATGTCGAGTCATTAGCTACTGTAGTGTCTGTTACCTCTCCATTGGGAAGTGGTCTTATATCCGTGACTTCAGTTAGACAGTGTATACTACAATTCGAGGGTCACAAGCTTGAGTTAGACTGTGTTGTGCTTGGGCTATCTGATTTTGATTGTATTGTCGGTATTGCTATGTTAACGAAGTACCGAGCCACTGTAGATTGTTTCCAGAAGATTGTCAGGTTCAGACCAGAGATGGCTGACGAATGGAAATTCTACGGTAAGGGTTCCAGATCTCGGATTCCCTTAGTATCTGTTTTGACGATGACACGATTGTTACAGAGAGGAGCAGAAGGGTTCCTTGTCTATTCAGTAGATCTACTGAAATCGAGCCCGTCATTGGCAGATCTGGCAGTGGTACGTGAATTTGCCGATGTATTCCCCGACGAGATTCCAAGGTTACCTCCAGCTCGAGAGGTAGATTTTAGCATCGATCTCATTCCAGGTACTGTTCCTTTATCCCGAGCTCCGTACAGAATGGCACCTATTGAACTGAAAGAACTGAAAACACAATTAGAAGATCTTCTAGCCAAGGGATATATCAGACCGAGTGTTTCTCCTTGGGGCGCTCCCGTGCTATTTGTGCGAAAGAAAGACGGTTCGATGAGATTGTGTATTGATTACCGGCAACTAAACAAAGCAACGGTGAAGAACAAATACACATTGCCTCGTATCGACGATTTATTTGATCAGTTACAGGGATCTTCTGTCTATTCCAAGATCGATCTGAGATCTGGATATCACCAACTCCGAGTCAGAGATGCAGACATACCAAAGACAGCATTCCGAACCAGGTATGGACATTATGAGTTTATTGTCATGCCTTTTGGTTTAACGAATGCTCCAGCGGTGTTTATGGGACTGATGAATCGTGTTTTTCAGAAGTATCTAGATGAGTTTGTTATTGTTTTTATTGATGATATTTTGGTATATTCCAAGAGTATGTTTGAGCATGCAGAACACTTAAGAATTGTGTTGCAGACGCTGAGAAATGAGAAATTATATGCTAAACTGTCAAAATGTGAGTTTTGGCTGAGACAGGTTGTCTTTTTGGGGCATATCATATCTGGAGATGGTATTTCTGTTGATCCAAGTAAAGTTGAAGCGGTAATCAGTTGGCCTAGACCGCTTTCTGTGCCAGAGATACGCAGTTTCATGGGTCTAACAGGGTACTATCGACGATTCATCAAAGATTTCTCCAGTATCGCGAAGCCGATTACCCAGTTGACACAAAAGAATGCGCCATTTGTGTGGTCTGAAGCTTGTGAGTCTAGCTTCTTAGAAATGAAGAAGAGGTTAACCAGTGCTCCAGTATTGACGATACCTTCAGGTACTGGTGATTTTGTTGTATATTGTGATGCATCTCATAGCGGATTAGGATGTGTTATGATGCAGCGGGGGCATGTCATTGCTTATGCCTCAAGACAGTTGAAGCCACCCGAGACTTGTTACCCAATTCATGATCTTGAATTGGCGGCTATTGTGTTTGCACTGAAGATATGGCGACATTATCTTTATGGGGAGAAGTTTGAAATTTACTATGATCATAAAAGCCTGAAGTATCTTTTCTCTCAATCCGAGTTGAATATGAGACAGCGTAGATGGCTCGATTTGCTGAAAGACTTTGATTGCGAAATCAAGTACTATCCAGGGAAGTCTAATGCAGCAGCGGATGCCTTGAGTCGAAAGGTATGTGCCTTATCCTTATCGACGATAGGTGTTTCTAATTTGATTAAGGATTGCTGTTTGTCTGGAGTGACATTTGACACAGAGAGTAAACTATTACGACTGGCTACGATTCAATTAGAACTAGATCTGATTGTTCGCATTAAAGAAGCATAGAAAAATGATCAGAATGTTCAGAAGTCGATTCAGATAGTCAAATCGGGACATCACTCAGAGTATCAGGTACATGATCATGTTCTATATGTAAATAACCGTCTTGTGGTGCCAGATGTTTCAGATTTGAAACAACAAACTCTATCAGAAGCGTACTGTAGTCGGTTCAGTATTCATCCTGGTGGCAGAAAGATGTACAACGATCTAAAAACACTGTTTTGGTGGAAAAAAATGAAATCAGACATTGCAGAGTTTGTGTCGAAATGTTTGAATTTCCAACAGGTGAAAGCCGAGAGAAAGAAGCCCGGAGGTTTACTTCAGAGTTTATCTATTCCTGAATGGAAATGGAATCACATTTCCATGGATTTTGTCGCAAAGTTACCACGATCATCCCGGGGTTGTGATGCGATTTGGGTTGTGATAGACAGATTGACCAAATCCGCATGTTTCATTCCGTACAGAATGACTTATAGACATGATCAGATGGCAGAGATATATGTCAGAGAGGTAGTTAGATTACATGGTGTGCCGAAATCTATCGTATCAGATCGTGATCCCTGATTCACTTCACATTTTTGGCACAGTTTACAGCAGGCTTTAGTTACGACATTGCACCTGAGTACTGCATATCATCCCCAGACAGACGGACAGTCAGAGCGGACTATCCAGATCTTAGAGGATATGCTGAGAGCTGTAGTGCTAGACTTTGGCACTAGTTGGCAAGATTCACTACCACTTTGTGAATTCTCGTACAACAACAGCTATCAAACAAGCATCGAGATGGCACCGTTTGAAGCATTATATGGCAAGAAGTGCAGGTCTCCTCTGTATTGGGATGATGTATCTGAGGTACCAAAACTTGGGCCTGATATGGTTCGGGAAATGATTGAGAAAGTAAAACTGATACAGAAAATAATGAAGACAGCGCAGGATAGACAAGCCAAGTATGCGAATGTACGTCGTCAACCGTTAGTGTTTGAACAGGGAGACCGAGTATTTTTGAAGATTTCTCCTTTCAGAGGCATTGTCAGGTTTGGCAAACGTGGGAAATTGTCACCTAGATACATCGGTCCATATGAGATTCTTGAGAAGATCGGCGATCGTGCATATCGACTTGCTCTTCCTCCTTCCTTATCCGGGATACATAATGTTTTCCATGTGTCAATGCTACGGAAGTATCTGCCAGATACTTCTCATATTCTTCAGCCGGACGAGGCCGAACTCGACGAGACTTTGAGTTATATTGAACAGCCAATCCAGATTCTTGCTTGGAAAGACAAACAGCTCAGAACGAAGACAATTCCGCTGGTGAAAGTCCAATGGAGTCGTCATGGTATTGAAGAAGCGTCCTGGGAGACTGAGTCAGATATGAGACAGAGATTTCCGGAGTTATTTCATTGATGTGAGTCTTTCTAACCGAATATGATTATACCGTTCTTATTCCTGCCTATCTTATATGTGTTTATTGATTTCCTGCGAGTTTGAGGACGAACTCATGTCTAAGAGGGGGAGAATTGTAATGCCCAAGAATTTTATGTTGATAATCTGGGATTAACGATTACGACTTGTAGCGCTTATAGATGGATCAAGTCGCGATCAGAATGGGACATGCCTGAGTTAGCGTAGGTTGAAATCCCGTAGGTATCGCGCACATGCGCGACAGAGATGCGCGCATATGCGCGAGTCCCATATGCCGAGGTCGAAGGCCTCGCGCATATGCGCGAGAAGCGACGCACATATGTGCGAGATGATGAATTCGGAAATGGCGAGGCCTTAGGTCTCGCGCATATGCGCCGGTTGAGGTCGCGCATATGCGCGAGACGTGCAGAATGAAAAAAATAGACAAGTGTCCTTGCCATGCAATATATGTGCTGAGTCTTCATTTCTTCACTCATTCAGCTGCTGAAAATCGATAACACTTCCATGGAAGCCTCAAGAATGCTCATAGCCTAGAACTTAGCTTGTACAAGATCTAACCACCCGAATTTCGATCCGAATTCATTTCCGTGCTCCTCTCATCCAAGGCTTCAAGGGGATGTAATTTTCATTCATTTCCTGCATGATTTGAGATATTGATGTCGGGGAAATTGTGAATTACACTAGATTATGTGTTCTTGTGATATCGGAGAGCGTATAATTGAAACCGGATCGAAGAAATGGTACCGCATGCATTTGTTATGAATTTCAGTATATATTGATTTTAATTGAATATATTTTGACATGCTGGAGTTAGAATTGTGATGATATGGTATTGGTTATGCATTGTCGAGATCGGGTTATTGTTGAGTTGACGTGGACATCGAGTTTACGCCGTTATGCCGTCAAAATTATCTCGAGATTGAGTATTGCACTTCACATATATTATTTTGAGTTAGAAGTTGATATGGTGCATTGTATACATATCATTTCAGATTGGGTTGGACAGATTCGATATCAAGAATACGAGACTTCGACTTCTACGAACGACAAGAAAGGTATAATTCATGTTGGTTCGGGAAGATACAACTCGAGTTAGATTTTATTCGAGTTTTCCCAAAATCACATCCTAGATTTTTATACCTTGCTATGCTTGTGCTTTATTTTGATTTATGTATAAGCATTGAGATAGGGGAGTCATTGGCAGAATTGCCAAGTTCTAGACGTTCGGTGGTATCGAAGCACAGGAGAAGATCGACTCCGGTTGTAGATATTCGATACAGACAGGGCCGAAGTCTAGGAATAAGACGTACCGCCACCACGATTGGGAGGGTAGGTGGGAGACTTGTTACGTCTTATTCACACCGGGATCCCTACATGTAGATATGAATCGAGTCAAGAATAAGAGTCGAAGATGTGTTATCTGTATTCATTAATGTTTTACGATTACTGATTCATGTATCATGATTTTGTATTTCCTTGCTTGACATACATGTATACATGTTTTATACTGGGATTTGTTCTCACCGGAGTATCCAGCTGTTGTTGTGTCTGTATGTGTGCATGACAACAGGTGGGACAGGATCAGGGTCACGCAGATGATGAGAGAGCGAGGTTAGAGTGGTGATTACGGGCATAGCAGAGGAACTAGTAGTGTCTGCATTTGATATATAATGTGTAATAAACTCTAGTTTGTACGATTTGAATGGAACCAGACGTGCATCTACTTTTGTTAAAATAAAATAAAGATGTCGTTTGTGTATGATTTATATACAATTGTTTTTGTTATTAAAAGCAAAATGTTGACCCACATTTTCTAGCAAAGATCCACTTAATCCCAAAGATAATTGAGTTAGAGCCCGGGTTCCCACAAACTAGGCCTTGGCCTACGTATTAACATATTCATATTCGTATCACGTATTCGTATTCGTATCCGTATCCGAGGAAACACGATCGTCTGGCTCCCACTGGGACCATAACCCTCACGATATTTCCAACATATTCAGTAGTCACAATCCCTTCACGTCCTTCAACATGTTGTCATCACTTAATAAAAACATGCATATAATATCATTTTTATTTTGAAACCAATCATGTAACATATCTTTTAAATGTCAAAGATTAAACCATAAAAATCCATGAACATTTAAAATAAACGTTTTAACATATAAAAATCATAAATAGACATAAACGTTTTAAAATAAACATTTTAACATATTAAAAATCCGTAAACATTTAAAATAAACGTGTTAATATCCTAACAATTCATAAACATTTAAAATTGGCATATTAATATTCAAAAAATCATAAACATCCATAATCATGAAAAATAATCATATTAGCATATAAAATAGCATTTAGGACACTGCCATGACGTTTACAAATTTTTAGGTGTAAAAAGACCGTTTTACCCTTGTACGTGATATTTTACGTTTTCGACTTTTTATTTATTTTCTTGACACTAACATGTCTTAAATAATTATTTTAGCCTAAATAAAAATTCTCATAATTTTCTTTAGCTTAAAAACTAGGCTTTTTAATTATTTCGTAAAATGATGTTTTGAAGGCGTTTTAATTTCGAAAAATCCCAAACTTTAATATAAAATTCCTAAATTCTAAATTTAGTGTTTTTATATTATCTTAGCCCTTATGGACCTCGACTCGACCCCCGTGAGCCGTTTCCCAATTTATTTAGTGTTTAAAACCCTTAATTGACCCTTGAAGGTTCAACCCGAGCCATCTTCCGATTTTATCGAGCCACCCCCAAACCATAACGGACCAGACCCTTACCAACACACTTAGGTACCCTACTGAACCAATAGAACCCACGGAAAACACCCGAACATAAAAACCCAAGACCCCCAAGTCCCACCATGTACTGGCCGAGAGCTTCATGTGCATGACCCTCACGTTTTTGGTGCCTAGAACTCTAACCCATGGCTTGGCTCTCTAACCAGCCCCTCCAGCACTCGCCTAGGACCCTTGGGATGCACTCTGACCCAGCCTTGAACCCCAGGCCAAGCCCCATAACCCCCACGCAAGCACTGAACCTGCGCGCCTCACATGCATTCTCGGGTAGGAGTCCATAGTGAGTAGGACTCCTCCCAGCCCCCTTAGTTCGAGTCCTAGCATGGCTAGGACTCCTTCTCAACCCCTCACCGACCTTGGCTAAGCCTTGTACAGGAGCCACGACCCAACCAACCCCTTGGAACCCAAAACCGAACCTTTGATGACTTTGACAGCAAGTTGTGTGCAGCTTGTTGTCCAAGTTCACGTGTGGCGTTTAGGTACTTAACTAGGACTCTAACTACCATTTAAAATCGTGCCTAGACATGACCTATATCATGGCAGTCTCTAATACATGCAAATACATGTTTTTGGTAAGAAAAACTCATGATTTAGAACCCATACACATGGAGTTACGAAAATTTAATATGCTGCTATGTTTTTAAGAAAAATTCATGCATAAAACAAATAATATGATGTGTTGATGGTTTGAAGGAAGAGTAGGCATGCCTTTGCGTATTTAACACACGAAAACTTGTTGACGATTGCGAATAACGGACGAGAACCGTGGCTATAAACTCCCTTAGCTTTCACCGAAGGTTTCTTCTCAAAATTTATGTGTGTGCCGTGTGTTTTCTCAAGTGTTTGGAAGAGTTTTGATGGCACAAAATACTGAAAGTGGCGTGAGAGAGTTGGCCGAATGGTGTGTGGGGTTTGGGGTGGGAATTACTTATTAAATACATAAAAATCAACTAATTAGGCCTTAAGCCTATCAAGCATCAATTAGGGCCAATAAAGCTAGATTAGGACTTAATTAAAACATTAAAATGATTTTGGTAAAAATATTTTCTAAATTAAGTAGCCGGGTTGTCAAAAAAAAAGTTTGTATTTTTTTTGAAAAACCAACACCGATAAAAATTACTTCCTGACGTATTAAATCACCTCAAAACCCCTCATTTTCAAAAATACTAAAAACCCACCATCATATTTTAAATAATTTAAAATAATTATTTAATAAAAACATTTTTCGTTATTCAGCCCCCGGTCTCCGTTCTTCGATCGCAACTTGATTAATCCTTAAAAAAAATACAATTTTTATGCATAATGACAATAAAATCCGATTTAACATATAATCATGCATATCACATAATCAATTAAGCAATTAAAATAATTTAATTAACCATTTTTTTTTCAGAATTCCTAGATTTGCATGCCGTTGGATTACGTCGTCTTAATTTTAGACCTTACAGTTATTGAGTCTCGAGAGCCAGAGATGATTGATACAAGATTGAGATGATTATGATATTGTGATTTTATATGTGTTTGATCTATTGTATATCAGACATGGCTACTCGAGGTAGTGGTCGTGGTAGACCTAGACAGAACATGCCAGTGGCACAAGATCAGGGCAGTGCTACTCATACTCAGATGGATATAACTCCGACTCTGATGGAGATACTGTTATCCAGATTTCAGTCTTTGCACCCACCGATGTTGAAGGGTACAGAGAATGAATTAGAGTGTGAGAACTGGTTGGAGAATATGGACCAATTATTTGAATCTCCTGAGTATCCAGATGATCGTAGAATCAAGTTAGTTGTTAATCAGTTATTGGATGTTGCTAAAAGTTGGTGGATCATGACAAAGAAAGCTTTAGAGAGTCGAGGTACGATTGTTACCTGGGATATCTTTAAATCTGAATTTTATCAGCGTTTCTTTCCTACCTCATATAGGAAAGATAGGGGAGTCGAGTTTGAAAATTTGAAGCAGGGAAATCTGAATGTTGAGGACTATGTCGCTAAGTTTTCAAATTTACTGATATTTGCTCTTCATGTAGCATCTGATGAAGAAGCTAAGGCCGATCACTTCATAAATGGTCTTATTTCTGATATCTTTACCCTGGTTAATACTGGAAGGCCTAACATTTTTGCTGAGGCTCTTGATCGAGCCAAAGGAGCTTTCAGCTGAATCATTAGGCAGAGAGGTTCTCAGTATATGCAACGACCCCTACAGCCACAGAATCGACAGCAGTTCAGGCAGGGTAATAGTAGCGGTAACGGTGGAAACATAAGAGAGCAGTTTAGGGCTAGAGGGAAACAATTTAAGAGGCATGGCAGTAATTTTTCGAGTTCTAGTGGATCGAGACAGTCTGGTTCAGTTCAGAGCACTGGTTATTCAGGCCCGACTTGTGGTCTATGTGGTGGTAGACATTATACCGATCAGTGAAGAGGAGTCTCGGGAGCTTGCCACTTGTGTAATCAGGTGGAACACTATGCTCGCGTGTGTCCTAACCGTGGCAGTGATATATCTCAGAGTGGGGGATCATCGAGACAGACACCTCACCAGAACCGCCAGACCCCTACAGTTCATTCCTATCAGCAGTCAAATCGGTCAGATCAGAACCAACAGAGTGGTAGCCATAGGGTAGGACAACCACCTAGACAACAGCCCCGAGTTTTTGCACTCACTGAGGATGAGGCACATAATGCTCCAGATAATGTCATTGCTGGTAATTGTTTTCTCTCAGGTTATCCTGCTTATGTTTTGATGGATATCGGTGCATCACATACTTTCATAGCTGAGCACTTTGTCACATTGCATTCGTTGCATTCTATGCCATTATCATCTACATTATCTACTTCTACTCCACTGGGCAAAGTGATGAAGTCAGCTGAAATGATAAAGGGTTGTGAATTTCGTTATGAGGATAATGTCATTGAACTTGATTGTATTGTGTTGGAGATGTCTGATTTTGACTGCATAGTTGGCATTGACATGCTGACAAGATACAAGGCTAATATAGATTGTTTTCAGAAGATTGTTAAGTTTAGGCCTGATATGACAGATCACTGGACGTTCTATGGTAAGGGTTCTAGAGCTAAGATTCCTTTGATATCTGTTTTGTCTATGACGCGTTTGTTGCAGAAAGGAGCAGGATGTTTCTTGGTGTATGCAATTGATATTTCAAGGTTAGTGCCTAAATTGGCAGATATTCCAATTTTTAGTGAATTTTCAGATGTATTTCCAGCCGAGATTCCAGGATTTCCTCAAGTCCGAGAGATTGAGTTCAACATTGATTTGATGTCAGGTACACAGCCTATTTCTAGAGCTCTTTATAGGATGGCGCCAATTGAACTGAAGGAACTAAAGGAACAACTTGAGGATTTATTGGCTAAAGGATATATAAGACCAAGTGTTTCACCTTGGGGTGCTCCGGTTTTATTCGTGAAGAAGAAAGACGGGTCTATGAGGCTTTGTGTCGATTATAGACAATTGAATAAAGCCACAGTAAAGAATAAGTATCCTTTACCAAGGATTGATGATCTCTTTGACCAGTTGCAGGGTTCTTCAGTATATTCTAAGATTGATTTAAGATCTTGATATCATCAGTTAAGATTTAGAGAGGCAGATGTGCCTAAGACTGCTTTTCGTACCAGGTATGGGCATTTTGAATTTTTGGTAATGCCTTTTGGGTTGACCAATGCACCTGCCGTATTTATGGATTTGATGAACCGTGTGTTTCAACGGTATATAGATCAATTTGTTGTGATCTTCATTGATGATATTCTTATTTATTCAAAATCTGAATTTGAGCATGCCGAGCACTTGAAAGCTGTTTTGCAGATTTTGAGAACTGAAAAGTTGTATGCTAAATTATCTAAATGCGAGTTTTGGATGGATAGAGTGGTTTTTCTTGGACATGTGATTTCGAGTGCTGGTATATCAGTTGATCCGAGCAAAGTTGAGGCAGTCATCAATTGGTCTAGACCGACATCAGTTCCTGAGGTGCGTAGTTTTATGGGTTTGGCAGGATATTATCGTAGATTTATTGAAAGATTCTACCAGATTGCGAGGCCAATTACCCAGCTGACACAAAAGAATGCACCATTTATTTGGTCTCAGGCATGTAAGACTAGTTTTGTTGAACTTAAAAAAAGATTGATTAGTGCTCCAGTTCTGACTATTCCATCAGGTGTAGGAGGATTTACAGTGCACATTGATGCTTCACATCAAGGACTGGGTTGTGTATTAATGCAGCATGGTCGTGTTGTTGCCTATGCTTGACGACAGTTGAAGCCACATGAGTCTAAATACCCAGTGCATGACTTGGAACTAGCAGCAGTGGTTTTTTCTCTAAAGATCTGGCGTCACTACTTGTATGGGGAGACATTTGAGATATTCACTGATCATAAGAGTTTGAAATACCTCTTTTCACAAGCGGAGCTGAACATGAGACAGAGACGTTGGTTGGACTTGTTAAAAGACTATGATTGCGAAATAAAATATTATCCAGGCAAGTCTAATGTAGCAGCCGATGCTTTGAGCAGAAAAGTTTGCAGTATGTCCTTGATCACTAGCAGTGTATCTGATCTAGTAGAAGACTGTTGTCTTTCTGGTTTGGATTTTGTGGTAGATACTCAACCTGTAAGAGTATTTGTGATTCAGGCAGAGCCAGAGTTGTTTGTAAAAATTAGAGAGGCCCAAAGGGTAGATCAAAGCATTCAGAAATGAGTTGAACTTGTCAGATCCAGACATCAATCAGAATTTTGGGTCAATAATGAGGGCATTTTGTTTGTGAATGATCGTATTGTAGTTCCTGATATTTCAGAGTTGAGGATACAAATTTTGCTTGAAGCTCATTGCAGTAAATTCAGTGTACACCCTGGAAGAAAAAAGATGTACAATGACTTGAAGAAATAGTTTTGGTGGAAAAGAATGAAATCTGACATAGCAGAATTTGTATCTCGATGTTTGAATTGTCAACAAGTGAAAGCAGAAAGGAAGCGACCAGGAGGTCTTTTGCATAGCCTTAAGGTTCCAGAATGGAAGTGGGACCATATCACCATGGACTTTGTCACGAAATTGCCGAGGTCGTCGAGGGGTTGCGATGCAATTTGGGTTATCGTTGACAGATTAACGAAGTCTTCGTGTTTCATTCCTTATCTGATGACATATAGGCATGATCAGATGGCTAGATTGTACATCAGAGAAGTTTTGCGATTGCATGGTGTGCCTAAGTCCATTGTAACAGATCGTAATCCTAGGTTTTCTTCTCATTTTTGGCAGAGTTTACAAGAGGCCCCTTGTACTCGTTTTTATTTGAGTACAGCATATCATCCTCGGACAGACGGACAGTGAGAACGTACTATTCAGACATTAGAGGATATGCTAAGAGCTGTAGTGATGGATTTCGGTATTGGTTGGCACGATTCGTTTCCACTTGTCGAGTTTTCTTATAACAACAGTTATCAAGTGAGCATTGTAATGTCACCATTTGAAGCACTATATGGCAGGAAGTGTCTATCTCCTTTGTATTGGGACGATTTATCTGAAGCACCAATTGTAGGACCTGATATGATAAGAGATATGAAAGAGAAGGTGAAATTGATTCAGAGTCGTATGCGAGCTGCTCAGGATAGGCAGGCTAAGTATGAGAACATCAGGAGATGACCATTGATTTTTGAGAAAGGTGACAGAGTTTTTCTGAAAATATCTCCTTTCCGTGGTACAGTGAGATTTGGAAAGAAAAGAAAATTATCACCGAGATTTGTAGGTCCGTATGAGATTTTGGAACGTGTTGGTGATTTGGCTTATAGATTAGCTCTTCCTCCTGCATTATCAGGTGTTCATGATGTTTTTCATGTGTCTATGTTGAGAAAATATCATCCAGATCCTTCTCATGTACTTCCACTTGACGAGGTTGAGTTAGATCAGACTTTGAACTATATTGAGAGACCGATTCAGATTCTAGACAGAAAAGATAAGCAACTCAGAAATAAATTGATACCGTTGATTAAAGTACAGTGGAACAGACATGGTGTCGAGGAGGCAACTTGGGAATTAGAAGAAAAAATGAGACATAAATATCCAGAGTTATTCAAATGAAGTATGCTTCTATTTTCAGTATTGATCATCATATCGTAGACTTGAAATTGATGATTTGATTTCGAGGACGAAATCTATTTTTAGAGGGGAGAAATTGTAATGCTTGATTTTTTAAAAAAAAGTTACTCTTCACGAGTTACTATTCACGCGCTGCGGTGCTTGAGTAGTGGCGCCTAGGCGCTGACAGTTTGAAAATTTGGCGCTGAGGCGCTAGAAAATGGCGTTGCGGCGCTACAGACGCGAAAAATCAATATTTAAGTCAACTTTCACCTCCTCCAATCATTTCTCCTCCTTATCCTCCACCGAAACCCTCTTTCATTCCATTTTCTGCATTTCTTTCTTAAATCTATGGGAGATTTGTTTAAGAAAATTATGAAATGAAGTTAGATTTGTGATCCTCTCGTCACGGGCTTCACGAGAATGTAAGTATTTCCCATTTTTATTCAAGTTTGGAAATGGGTGGAAGTTTAGAATTGATATTTGAGTTGATATTTGAGATATTAAGATGTTAAAGATGTTATAATTGAGTTGGTTTGAATTTAAAATGGATATGAGCATGGTTTCTTGTTTTTGTGCAAGATCAGTTTTTATACCTACTATATTTCTGGTATATGGGACGTTTCTATTTGGATTTTTATGTTATGGTCTTAATCAAACTTGTAGAGCATCAGGTTAGCATCGATTTGGTTCTAGAATCACTCAATTCCATGACGAAATGAGAGAGATATGTAATTTTTACTAAAACTGGACTGGAATTCCGAGTTAGTGCAGATTTGTGTACATGCTTTATGTTTATTCAAATTCTGGTATTAATTGGTTGGAACTCGGAATTTGATGTTTAAATAAAAGTTATAGAACACGTCTTATCTTCGAAATGATAACAAATTGGCTTGATTCCATTGGATATTGAGGAAGTTATGCTCAAAATAATAAAGTGTGCCAGAAATGTGTTGATGTAGAATTCGTGAGAATGATGTTGTATGTTTCAGATTATGAACAAATGGGTAAACAACTTTGTTTGACAAAACTTTGTGAAGAACAATTGTTAAGCTTTGAGTTTTCATACATATCCAATTCGCGGATCTTGATTTGAATCAATATTGAATTAAATATGAATTTTGTAGCGAAACTGCTCTATTTTGATAAATGAACTGAGTTCTTGAGTTATAGTATACTTCAAAGATTCAAGACTTCTCGACTACACCCTTCGATCTCCTTTTGGTAATATTTGAAAGGTATGTTACGGTCGGTAACATACGAGGTAAATATCATTTTTATTTTAAATTGAAAATTCTATGGCTTGATGAAATACTTGTGATTTGATGATGATTGTTGTCTTGAGATGAGTTTATTATGATATCGAGATGATGATATTGATTTGCATCATTACATTGCATATTGAGCCACTTGTCGATTCAGATTTGATAAGGCGGAGGTCGCCTTGATTTATTGATTTGTTGGATGTATGGGGCTATAGTTGAGTTGGCATAGTGTATGCGGAGGTCGCTGCTATGGCCTGAACACTCTCTATAGGCGTACCATAGTCCTGGGATTGTAGAACACAACAACCCACCCCGAGCAGATGAGTCGGTGGATGTTGCTGGGGGATTCTCTTCCCTTGGGTACCCTATGACCAGATGATTCACTTGATCTTTAGATTTATTGATAACCCACAGCTTCTGATCATGCATTGCATTATATTGCATCTTTATGAAATTATTTGAACTATTTGTCATTTTAAATCTCATATGTTATTGATTGTATCATACTGGGTTTATACTCACCGGCACGTCGGCTACTTCTTGTTTTCATGTGCTTGACGGTAAGTGAGGTGAGGCCAGGCTTAGGATGCCAGAGTCCAGCCCCAGGCGAGGAGATACGAGTTAGAGTGGGATTCTCGGGTCTTAGGAGCTATGTGATGATGTTCGATTTTTTTGGTTCACTACTTTATTTTGGCATGTTAAAATTTATATTTCAAGTATTTGAGATCTTTAAATTATTTTAACGATATTTATGTCGGTTGGTGAACCACTGATTCTGTATTTTACTCAATTATTTGATTTTTTATATTTATAATTATTAATATTAGATGTCGGACCCAGGGCCCCACAACCGTAGCGGTGAAAGTCGGCAACGAACGGATGACGATTTCTATTTTTTTCCTACCCTTTTCTCTTGTCAAAACCCCACCAAAAACCCACCTTTGGATGCACGGGATTCGGGTGATCGTTGTTGGAAGCAAGAACGATGACTAAATTCGAAGAACTAATGAATAAAAAAATCAAAATTTTCCTTGCCCAAAGATATATGTTTCGGCCGCTGCGCATGGAAAGTTACGTGAATGTGTGTGCGCGTGTAGGTGTGGGTGTGTGTGGTGTACTAGGACTCTTATTTATTATTAATATTATCGTTATTATTTTAAAAGAATTAATAAAATGTTTTTTAATAACTTAATTAATGAGCTTAATTAATTCTATCTTTTTAAATAATAAATTAGGCCCATTAAGATTAATAAAATCATTAAGTCTCAAATTAAAATATTTAAAAATACATATTTTCAAAAAAAATCCCTTATAAAATAAATAATTCCTTGCTCCCATCATTTAATTAAAATTTGACCTTAAAAATTACATAATTATTAAATTATAAAAAATAATTATTTTCTTAACTAAAAATAAAAATTTAACTTTTAAATCTTTAACACCTTAATCGTCTCCGGTCCTCCGTCTCCGGCCAACCACCGATATTCGTCTGAAAATTTTTAAATCATGAAATCAAACAAAATTACACAATTAATCATTTAGTCACTCAAAATAAATCATTCAAGCATCAACTTTATTTTAAATAATTAAAAATAATTATTTAATAAAAATATTTTCTCTTATTCAGCCATCGATCTCCGTTACTCGATTGCATATCAAATAACCTTTAAAAATACAGTTTTATGCAATTAAAACAATTAATTTAAAATACAAAGGAATTTAATAACTTATATGTATGTGGTTCGCGTGGACCTTTAAATTTTCGGGGTGTTACACAGTGTCTTTGAAAAGATACTGTTCCAGGACCTCCAGTCCTTCTCTTAGGGAGGACTAGTTGCTACCCCTAAAAGGGTGGCAACTCTGAGGAGTTATCGGCGGCGTCTTCAAGTTGCTGATAATGTAGACATCTTCACTGATGAAGGTGTCTACCTTTTGCTTCTTCTCAAGGAGCGGAAAATTCTTAGAAATATTGCCTTCTCAGAAGACTTCCTAAGGACCTCCACCGGAGGAATAACCATGTAGAGGCCCGTATTTCGTATTTGTAAATTTACAAAATTATTTAAAATTTTTCTCTTTAAATAAATAACATGCCTCATTCATAAAATAAACTGATAAAAAGATTTAATGTTAAAATAGCAGCGGAAGTAAATGTCGTTTTCAAACCACGACTTAAAAATATTTCAACAAGGTAAAAATGAGTTTGAGCATAAAAAGATAAATAAACTGAAGCATGAGGTCCTCGGGTTCCTACTACTGCTGACCCAAGCTGGCTCATTGGTCCCCGCCCTTGGTCCCGACCTCATCAGTACGTACAATAATCAAGTCTAGTGAGTCTAAAGACTCAACATGCATATATCATGAATAAAAATTAAATTTCATAAAATCGCATGCAAAGTAAAAATAGCATATCGTAAAACGTAACGTGAAAATCGTGTCATGAATAATTATAAATACGTGCATATCTGAAAAATCGTACGTAAAATGTTTGCTCGATAGAGCCCTGTCATAAAATAGCATAGCATAATTTTTCTGTAGAGATAATGTTCTACGCAAGTGGCCCGTAACATATCATGAACGTAAGCGCCTGATCAGACTAACCACAGTATACTGGGCGGTAGAGATCATCACAACCCTTGGACTAGATATCCGTACCCATACATAATCATAAACCGGTCGTAAGTCACCGGGTGAAGCAATCCCATAAGCGTAAGGTGGCCACAAGACATATCGCATATATTTCAAAAATAAACATTTTATATTTTTGTGCACGTAATATAATTATAATCATATTTTATCGAATGAGTTGGACGTTCCCAGGCTCGCTGCGACCTAATTCTAACGTGAGAAACATGCAACTA
Source organism: Primulina huaijiensis (assembly GCF_012295235.1). Taxonomy (NCBI): domain Eukaryota; kingdom Viridiplantae; phylum Streptophyta; class Magnoliopsida; order Lamiales; family Gesneriaceae; genus Primulina; species Primulina huaijiensis. The sequence continues at coordinate 7,202,780 of NC_133311.1, forward strand.
ATCTCAACTTGACCAACACTTCATAACCGAACCAAAAACGAGACCATTACGCCCAACAAACTTAGTATCCAACCATGACTTCGTACCAACACAAACCAACATCAAACCATCGTTTAGTCATGATTAAAATACCCTAAAATACTGGAAAACATAACCTTAGGGCTGTAATACACGGAAATTGTGCATGGAGGCCAAAATCATGAAACGTTCTTCCGAGAGTCACTTTGGCACATTGCACCGTAATTTCTCGTACGACTTCTAAACTTAACCAAATCACAAACGGACAAAACACATGACCTTTCTAACTCATTGAGGTACTTTCCAGTCCAAGGCCACAGGCTAAAAGCCAACCAAGGACTCGAACATGACCTCTGAACCGAAGACAAAGTTTCTATCAAATAACGTGGCAGCAGCTGTGTTGCTTTGCTTCGTTACAAGGCTAATGGCCATTGGGGCTTGAACCACCGACCAGAGCCACTTACCAACATCCTAAGGTGTGGCATGAACCATGGATAAGGGCTTTAGGCCAACCAAAATTTAAGCAACCACCCAAAACAACACCACACCCCCACCCGAGAACCATGCTGCGCACGTGTGGGGTGTAATGCTTCACTTGCTGTCTTGGTCACTCCAATGGCCATATGATCAACCATGGCTTTATCAAGACATCATTAGGTATTGTGTGAACCATGGCTAAAGGCTAGAATCCAACCAAGATCCACCCAACACCATAAAATCGAAACTCACACACCCAAAACAGAAAAAGAAACCGAGGGACACTTGTGTTGTTTTGTTTCACAAATCAATGGGACCATGAACAAAGCCTTGAAAGGCTGACTTGGTCACGTACTAGGCATGCTAGGGAAGGGTTCTAACCATGGTTACAGGCCCTAAGCCAACCATAATCCAAACCCTCACCTTAGGCATTCAAACCACAAAAATTCGAGACACATATTGCAACTATGGGAGAAGTTGCAGTCAAGTCTCTTCCTAACATGCATGGGCTGGAACCAACCAACCAACATGATCTTAAAACACCCTAGTACGTGTCTATGTGCAGCTTTGAGCGCCTGGAACCGAGCCACACCCTGAAATCACAAAAACAATTCACCCGTGAAGCATGAAAGGATGGCCGAAAAATTTGTGCAGAATTTTGTTCAAGTTGCTGTCATATTTTCAGTTTTTGCCTTTTAAATCATGTACATGTAATGTTTTAAAATAATTATATGACTTGACTGAAGAGAAAGGAACAAGATATGCATGCCTGAATTTTGTTTAGAAGAAAACAAAATGATATGACGAATACGGCGCGGCGGAGACGGAGTTCCTTTTCTTTTCTTATTTTCTCTCTTGTTTCTCCCTTGTAAGTCATAATTTTTCTGAAGTTTTCTTCTGAAATTTTCGAGAGAATGGAGAGGAGAGAAGGCTAGGAAATGAATGAGGAAGTTGCAAAATAAATGGGGATTGAATGGCAAGATAAAATCTTTCTATCCTTAAGTTTGAGAGGTAAGAAAATGAGGTGTGATATGATTTGATTTGAAGGAGTGAGTGGCCGATTTCTTGCTATCAAATAAGGGTAGAAATATTGCTTAATTAAAAATTTTTGTTGATTAAAAGTGAGGGAATTATCTTACCAAGAAAGGATAAGGAAAGGAATAAAAATGGAGAGTTGACAATCATGCAAGGATTTGATTCTAAGGGCGCCAAAAATTTGCTAAAGAAATGAAGGTAAAATATTGCTTAAATCTCGTATTTTAACTTCTTAAAGTTTTAAACACTTATTATGTATTTTAGTGCATTAATAAAGTAATTTAGGATAACTATTTTCTTGCATGGCATGGCTTGATCTTCAAATTAATTACTAACATGTTAGGTTATAATTTCTTAAATAAAATAGGCCTAGATTAATTTATCCCAATTGGTTACACAATTTAATTTAGGCTTTTAATTATTTATTGGACATAAAAGGCTTATTTACTACTTAACTCCAATTAATTAAATAAATCCTTAAACCTTCTTTCACATTAAAATAAATAATTCTTTATCTTAAATAAAATCTAGGAATATTTTCTTACTATTAAATTTTATCTCAATATTCCAACTCCAGTCCGGCCTTGCTTACTTATCCGAAAAGATAAAACTAAACTACTGCGTAAAATAAATAATCGTAACTCAACAATTTTAAATAAAAAATGAATTTAAATTCTCATGCATGAAAATCATTTTAATTTAAATAATAGTAATTATGCATGGCTTGTACGTAGTCTGATTTATCGGGTTCTACAACTCTCCCCCCCTTAAAAGAAATTTCGTCCTCGAAATTAAAACTTACCGAATAACTCGGGACACCGACTCCTCATTTCTGGCTCAGATTCCCATGTAGCTTCCTTCTCCGAATGATTAAGCCACTTGACCTTCACTAGCTTCACCAGCTTGTTCCGAAGCCTTTTCTCCTGTCTGTCTAAGATTTTCACTGGTCTCTCTTCATAAGACAGGTTCGGAGTGAGCTGCAACGGTTCAAAGTTCAAGACGCGATGGATTCGCCATATACTTCCTCAGCATAGAGACATGGAACATATTGTGTACTCTGGCCAGATTCGGCGGAAGAGCAACACGATAAGCTAACGTCCCAACCTTGTCGAGAATTTCAAATGGTCCGATGAATCTCGGACTGAGCTTTCCTTTCTTCCCAAACCGCATGACACCCTTCACAGGTGCTATCTTCACGAAAACATGTTCGCCAACGGCAAACTCTAGATCTCTCCTCCTCTGATCCGCATAGCTCTTCTGTTGACTCTGAGCAGTCCTCATCCTATCACGGATTTTGACTACTACATCGGCGATCTGGTGAATAATCTCCGGACCCAATTCTGATCTCTCCCCTCCTTCATCCCAATGGATAGGCGATCTGCACTTACGACCGTACAGTGCTTCATACGGAGCCATACCTATAGACGACTGGAAACTGTTGTTATAGGTGAACTCCACCAATGGCAGCTTCGACTCCCAACTTCCTGATAAATCGATGACACATGCACGGAGAAGATCCTCCAAAATCTGGATAATTCTCTCTGACTGCCCATCTGTCTGAGGGTGGAAAGCTGTGCTAAACAACAACTTCGTACCCATAGCTGAATGCAAACTTTTCCAAAAGGAGGAAGTGAATCTAGGATCTCGGTCAGACACTATAGAAACGGAAATACCATGAAGTCGTACTATCTCTCGGATATACAATTCTGCATACTGAATCATGGTGAAAGTCGTCTTAATAGGCAAAAAGTGCGCTGATTTGGTAAGACGATCAACAATCATCCAGATAGCATTTGATCCTCTGGCTGACTTCGGCAAACCGACCACGAAGTCCATGGTAACATTCTCCCACTTCCACTCGGGAATAGGAAGAGGCTTGAGCATACCTGCTGGTCTCTGATGCTCCGCTTTCACTAGCTGACATGTCAGACACTCGGATACAAAACGTGTAAGGTCCAAAATTACGACGACGTAATCCAACTGCATGCGAATCTAGGAAATAATGAAAAATAAGTAGTAATTGATTTTAATTGCTAATTAACTATGTGACATACTTGTTTATATACTAAATGAGATTGTACTGTCATCATGCATAAAATTGTATTTTTAGGAATATTCAAAGTGACGATCGAGGAACGGGGACCGATGACTGAAAAATGTAAAATGCTTTTATTAAATGATTATTTTTAATTATTTAAAATATGGTCGATGATTTTTCATATTTTTGGAAAATATGGGGTTTTGAGGTGATTTTATACGCCGGGACGTAAACTTTATCGGTGATGGTTTTTCAACAAAAAATACGGATTTTTTGGCAACCCATCTAATAAATTCACAAATATATTTAAATAAAAAACCTTGACAATATTTTATTAAATACTAATTAAAATTAATGGGCTTAATTTAGAGGCTTAATAGGCCTAAAAGCATTGAGGTTGATTAAGTAATATTTATAGTGTTATTTAAGCAAAACCCTAAAGCTAACAACAAAAAACAATCGGCCACTATTCTCTAAAACTGAAAAACTCTACCCAACCCTCACCAAACACACGGCAGCACACATACACGGCACTTTGAAAGATTTTGGTAAGGGTTTTCGAAGGTAGCAAGCTAGTAGAAGCCAAGGTCGTCTCCCGTTCTTCGTCGTCAACGGATATTCGAGCGTATTTAATGCAAAGGCACGCTATACATCTCCTTTTTCTCATCCATCATATCATATTATGGGTTGAATTAGTGTATGTGTGAAGAACATGAAATATTATTCAGAATTTTCGGATTCACTCTTGTGCATGCTTTGAACTTTTGATTTTATGCACAAAATTCATGCCTTGTACGTATTCAGGGGCTGCCATGAAACTAGGTTGGGACCAGGTAAGGTTTATGCACGTTTTAGAGTCACATACACTCACCCTGACACCACAAAAAAAAATAGGGAAAGGCAGAATCAGAACAAGCAACCGCGATGTTGCTGTCAAGTTTGAGGGATCGGGTTTCATGCACCAGGGGAAGGGCTGGCCTTGGCATGGGTTCAGGGCTGGCTTGGGACTTGGGTGAGTCTATACTAGAGTCCTAGCCAAGCTAGGATTCGAGTTTGAGGGTTGGGAGGAGTCCTGATATACAAGGACTCCTACCCGCACGCATGCACAGATTCTGTGCAGGAGGTGCGCTGCTTGCTGGGAGGGAAGGGCTCAGTCCAAGCTTGCTGGGCAGGGTTAGGGCGAGTCCTCAGGGTCCTAGGTAAGTGTTAAGTACGCTGGTTTGTGTCTGGAGTTGTCGGCTAGGGTCCTGAATGCAACAAACGTAGTGTCCATGCACATTGAAACTCTCGGCCAGCATAGGGGTGAATTAGGGGCTTCGTTTTTGGCTTTAGGTGGGCTTTCTTGGGGAACTAAGGGTCCAGTAGGTTAATTTAGGATGTTGGTCAAGTTTTGGATCGACATGGCTCGGGGGTAACTCGTGAAAATCGGAAGTTGGCTCGGGGTCGAAGTTTAGGTGTCAAAATAGGGTTTTCAAACGAATGAAAATTGGAAAACGGCTCACGGGGGTCTAATATTTAAGCTAAATAAAATTATGGGAAAATTAATTTAGGCTTAAATAATTATTTGGGACATGTTAGAGTCAATGCATTCAAGAAAAAGTCAAAATCGAGGAATTTTACGTCCAGGGGTAAAACGATCTTTTTACACCGGGAAATTAGTAAACGTCATGGCAGTACACTAAATGCTGTTTTTACGATATTATGAATATTTTTAATTGTTTATGAAATGTTCAGGATTAAGTTATGATTTTTTTTAAATGTCCAATGGATTTTTATGATTTAAAGTTGACATTTAAAAGACATGTTGCATGCTTGGTTTCACAAATGAAAATGTTATGTTATGTATGATTTTATAAAGTGATGAAAATGTAAAACGTTGAAGGAAGTGAAGTAATTGTGACTAATTCGTTACTGACGGCAATGTCGTGAGGGTGATGGTCCCAGTGGGAGCCCGACGATCGTGTTTTCATTATTGCGAATATGAGGTTATGAGGATATGAGGTTTGAGGTAAAGATGTGAATATCCTGAGAGGAGAAGGCCCCAGAGGGAGCCCATTTATGGGAGAAGGCCCCATAGAGAGCCCCGACGATCGTATTTCTATTCGATCATGATAGGCCAGGGCCCAGTTGACCGGTGAGAGTGGCGCTGGTGTCCCCCGCCGCCCAGTACTGTGGTTACATGTAGATGGATCCATCGACTTTTGAGGTTTGAGGAAAGTCACAATTAACGATCTGAATTCAACAAAGGAAAAAGGAAAATATTTATGATCACGTTAAAATGTTTTATGTCATGATAAGGAAAAAGGTTAAGGTTTATTTATGCATATCATGAAATGTTATTTTTACCTAAAAGTATTTTCACTGTTGCATGCGATTTTATATGTATGATTTGTTATCCAGATAATGGTGTGTTGAGTCTTTAGACTCACTAGGTGTGATGGATGCAGGTGGGTATGAGGGAGGTCTCGACGGGTGATTCTACTGGACTGTCGGTGCACACAACCCGAGGACCAACGCTTCTATTATTCCGCATTATGACTTTTGACTCATGATTTGAGATTAAAGATTTTTAAGACTATTTACTTATGCTTTTGAGAGATTTTTGAGAGGTTTAGCATGAGCTATACTTTTCAAACTTATTGCTTTTAGGTTTGGTAAACATGCGACGATTTCATTTTATGACTATTGCACTTGATTTTTAAATGCTAGGTGGTTGGTATTTTATTTTTAAAAGGGTAAAGTATTTTAATATTTTCATGAGGTTTGAGTACATGGCTGAAAATTGAGTGTTTATAAAAAAAATAAAAAATTTTCCTAGTACTTTTAAATCAATAAAAAGGGTAGGACGTTTCAAAACGTCTGATATAATTCTTCATTCCGGGCCACCAATACAATAGCTGCAGATCTTTGTACATCTTCGTACTCCCAGGGTGAATAGAGTACGGCGACATGTGGGCCTCTGATAAAATATCTGCTCGAATAGAATCACTGCTAGGAACCCATATCCTGTCTCGATATCTCACAATACCGTCGCTAACTGTATACAAGATACTGCCCTTGGCCTCATCTCTCTGCTTCCACTTCGCCAACTGCTCATCTGGTGGCTGTCCACTGCGAATATGGTCTAGAAGAGAAGACTGAATCGTCGAAGTAGATAGACGGGGAACTCTATCTCGAGAATATGTCTCTAGATTAAACCTCTGCATCTCGAACTGAAGAGGTCTCGAAATCGTCAAATGAGCCATCACAGTCATAGTCCTTCACTAGCTCCAACCCACGCCTCTGACGCATATTCAGCTCTTTCTGCGTAGAGAATTACTTGAGGCTCTTATGGTCGGTAAAGATCTGGCACTTCTTTCCGTACAAATAATGCCTCCAGATCTTCAAGGCAAATACTACGGCTGCCAACTCTAGATCGTGGGTAGGGTAATTCTTCTCATGGTTCTTCAACTGACGAGAAGCATACGCTATCACCTTCCCATACTGCATCAACACTGTGCCTAACCGAGCTTCAAAGCATTGGTATACAAAACAAAGTCTCCGGGCCCTGACGGCATGGCCAATACTGGTGCTGAGATAAGAGCTTGCTTCAAAGTATCGAAGCTCTTCTGACACTCATCGCTCCACACAAATTTAGCATTCTTCTTTGTCAACGACGTGAGTGGAACTGCGATAGAGGAGAATCCCTGAATAAACTTCCGATAATATCCTGTTAGCCCAAGGAAACTACGGATCTCCGATGCATTCTGCGGCACAACCCAATCTTTGACTGCTGCAACTTTTGCGGGGTCTACCTCGATACCGCTGCTAGAAACGATGTGGCCTAAGAACACCACCTTCTCTAACCAGAACTCGCACATACTGAACTTCGCGAACAGATTGTGCTTCTGTTAGGTCTGCAAAAATGCGGTCAGATGTCTGCTGTGTTCCTCGTGATTCTTTGAGTAGACGAGAATGTCGTCTATGAATATTATCACGGACTGATCAAGATACGGATAAAATACGCGATTCATGAGATCCATGAAGATCGCTGGCGCATTCGTCAAACCGAACGGCATCACAAGAATATCAAAGTGGCCATAACGAGTCCTGAAAGCAGTCTTGAGAACATCGGCGTCTTTCAACCACAACTGGTGATAACCAGAACACAGATCAATCTTGGAGAATACCGAAGCTCCCTGCAACTGATCAAATTAATCTTCGATCCTCGGAAGTGGGTATTTTTTCTTCACTGTAACCCTGTTCAACTCTCGGTAATCAATACAGAGCCTCATCGAACCATCCTTCTTCTTCACAAATAAGACTGGCGCGCCCCATGGTGAAAAAGTCAGGCGAATGAACTCTTTTTCGAGAAGTTCTTGAATCTGCTTCTTGAGTTCTGCCATCTCTGTCGGTGCTAATCAGTACGGTACTTTTGATATCGGTGCGGTACCCGGCATAAGCTCAATAGAAAACTCCACTTCTCGCACTGGTGGCATGCCAGATACGTCATCGGGAAACACGTCTAGAAAGTCCCTAATGCTACTACTTAAATTATAATTCACCCAAGTGTAGGTTGTCTGCAAGTAATATATTTCGTAAGTACGAGATCGATCCACAGAGATGTTATTTTAAGTTTAAATTTATTAATTTATAGATTACCAAATGCAAGAACGAAGTTTACAAATTATAAATTTTGTCAAGGCTCGAGGATTTATTCTTTGTTTATGCAATATTGTTTAACTAAAAGTAAAACAAAGGAAACCACCATAAATAATGGTTCCAAGAAAATAAAAATATTTAAACACACACCTAATATAATATAGTTCCCACTATAGAAAATACCGAATTCACCGATATTTTATAAATGGTACCTATGATTATATATATAACTATATAAATATATAACTGCATAAAATAAATGTTAAATTAAATCATTATATTTCATTTAGAACAACCGGCAGAGCCACGCTATTGCCTAAATGAAATATATGATTTAATAAGTTAGTTGCGGGAAAGTAAAAGTTAGTTGCGATAAAGTAAATGTTAGATGCGGAAAGTAAAAGTTAGTTGCGATAAAGTAAATGTTAGATGCGGAAAGTAAAAGTTAGTTGCGATAAAGTAAATGTTAGATGCGGAAAGTAAAAGTTAGTTGCGATAAAGTAAATGTTAGAT
>NC_133311.1:7213434-7215271 GCF_012295235.1 Primulina huaijiensis
ATATATATATATAAATTGGTATATGAAAAACTAATTTTTCTTTTAATCTGTAATTTGAATATAATGAATATTAAAATCTAGTGTATTGTGATTTTCCAATAATTATTAACTAATGCGTCTCAGGTGCATTTTACTGACACCTTACTCGTCATTGAACTAAAAATTATAATTATTATTATTACTATATATGAATATATATATATTTTTTATTTTTTTATAAAAACAAACTAAGAGAAGAAGAAGAGGAGATTTTTCATAACTTAAAGAGAAAACAAAATATTAAAACATACCGTTGAATCACAAGTTCAGCATCACATGAATTTTCATTTCTTACTCTTGGATGTTGGCCAATTAAGTTGAGATAAGAATGGATCTGGTTCATGACTAAATCCTTGCAGTAAATCAATAAGTTCACCTTCACTTGTAGCAGAAACTAACATCCTACGCGAAGCTAATAAAATAAATCCTTGTTCCACAACATCATCAAGAAACAATAGCAGTTTATCATAATAATTGTTAACATTTAACAAACCAATTGGCTTNACTTAAAGAGAAAACAAAATATTAAAACATACCGTTGAATCACAAGTTCAGCATCACATGAATTTTCATTTCTTACTCTTGGATGTTGGCCAATTAAGTTGAGATAAGAATGGATCAGGTTCATGACTAAATCCTTGCAGTAAATCAATAAGTTCACCTTCACTTGTAGCAAAAACTAACATCCTTCGCGAAGCTAATGAAATAAATCCCTGTTCCACAACACCATCAAGAAACGATAGCAGTTTATCATAATAATTGTTAACATTTAACAAACCAATTGGCTTATTGTAATCAGAAGTGGATTAATTTAACAGTATTGAGGGTATAGGAGCTTGAGTGGGATAGCCAGGCTTCGGTACATCACAAAACTAATCTTTTGTACAGAACCTTTGGCGCCCGAGCGGTAGAAAAGGACCGCCCGAGCACCAGTGCAGAACACGGTTAGTACTTGGACAGAACTTCTGGCGCCCGAGCGGCAGAAAATTACCGCCCGAGCGCCAGTGTGTAACAAGTTGGACACTCGGGCAGAACGTTCCGCGCCCGAGCGGTAAATTGTGACCGCCCGAGCGCCGCTTGCAATGCAAGAAAAATAAGCCACGTAGCTTAACCATGCAAGTAGATATATATAAGGTGTAAGGTTCTTCAGCAAGAAGCAGAAACGAAGAAATCGAGAAAGGAAATGAGAAAAGTTATAGAAAATCCTTACGCCTTTATATTTCGATCCGCCCGTTAGATTTTGAATCCGACTTCGGTACTGTGTTCCTATCGACATGGGCTACAACTGGACGTAAGTTTTGTTACGTTTTGATATGTGTTGAAATTATGCTATTGTCAGAATTGAATAAAATTCATATATGATGTTCTTGACATGTTAGACATCATAGAATCGAAGTCAGATTAAGAAACAGATTGATTACGGATTTGTTATGATTTTTCAGATTATATTGAGTGGTATTGGACAAATTTGGATTATGGTTGGATTATGGATTATATTGGATATTGGTTATGAATTGTAATTGATATCTCTTGCTATCTGAGTTGACGGGGATATTGAGATTGTACCGTTATGCCGTTGATTTTGAATTGAATTCAGATTGATCAGATTCAGTATTGAATTGAGAATGGACGGTTGATATTATTATTCTCGATATGTCCTTTCAGATTTACAGAGGCAATCTTGAGTTCAGAACTTCCGTTTCTTCCGACCGAGACTACAAACGAAAGGTATAAGTCAATGTGGTATTGGGAGATCGACACAAGTAGGATATACTTGTGTTTCCCTAAATCACATACT
>NC_133311.1:7216469-7240607 GCF_012295235.1 Primulina huaijiensis
TTTAATTATAATATCAAATTCTTGTAACAATAAAATCCACCGTATTAATCTTGGCTTAGCATCTTGTTTATTTCATAAATATTTTACGGCAGAATGATCAGTGTACACAATAGTAGTAGAACCAATTAAATAAGATCGAAACTTATCTAATGCAAATACTACTGAAAGTAATTCTTTTTCAGTAGTTGAATAATTTATTTGGGCACTATTTAAGGTTCTACTAGCATAATAGATCGCATACGGTTTTCCTTCTTTTCTCTGTCCTAACACAGCTCCTATAGCATAATCACTTGCATCACACATTAATTCAAATGGTAAAGACCAATCTGGAGGTTGTAAAATAGGTGATGTAATTAAAAGATTAATTTTTTAAAAAAAGCATTTTCACATTTTTGAGTCCATTCAAATTGTGTTTCTTTTGTTAGAAGATTCGAAATTGGTTTAGATATTATGCTGAAATTTTTTATAAACCTTCTATAAAAACCTGCATGACCCAAGAATGATCGAACTTCTTTGACCGTTTTTGATTATGTTAAATTAGCAATAACATCAACTTTGGCTTTATCAACTTCAATTCCTTTTTCAGATATCACATGACCTAACACAATCCCTGATTTAACTATATAATGACATTTTTCTCAATTTAAAACAAGATTTTTTTCTTCACATCGTTTTAATACTTCTTCTAGGTTTTTAAGACAATTTTCAAATGAGTTTCCAAAAACAGTTATATCATCCATAAAAACTTCTACAAATTCTTCAATCATATCACTGAAAATACTTAACATGCATCTTTGAAAAGTAGCCGGAGCATTACATAAACCAAATGGCATTCTTTTAAATGCAAAAGTTCCGAAAGGACAAGTGAAAGTAGTTTTTTCTTGATCTTCTAATGATATAGGTATTTGATAATACCCCGAATACCCATCAAGAAAACAGTAATAAGAATTTCCTGCTACTTTTTCTAGAATTTGATCTAAAAATGGTAGTGGGAAATGATCTTTTCTAGTTGCATCATTTAATTTTCTATAATCAATACACATACGCCAACTAGATGGAATCCTAGCTTGTAATAACTCTCCCTTTTCATTTTTTATAACAGTGATGCCTGACTTTTTAGGTACTACTTGTGTTGGACTTACCCATTTACTATCTGAGATTGGATAGATAATTCCAGCGTCTAATAGTTTTAATACTTCATTCTTAACAACTTCTTTCATATGTGGATTTAACCTTCTTTGTGGTTGTTGATATGTTTTAGCATTTTCTTCCAAATGAATTTTATGTGTGCAAATTAAAGGATTTATACCTTTTATATCTTTCAAAGTCCATCCAATTGCATTTTTATATTTCTTAAGTAATTTAATTAAATCTTCTTCTTGATTTGGTAGAAGAGTGGAAGAAATTACAACAGGAAATGTTTTATTTTCACCAAGAAATACATATTTCAATTCGAATGGTAAAACTTTTAATTCAAGTTTTGTATTATCATCTTTTTTAAAATTATTTTCAGACTCAAAACTTTCTATTGAAAAAACTTCAGATTGTTGATTTAAGTTTTCTTCTTGTATATTTTCTTCCATAATTGTTTCAATTTCATTATCATATTCATTTTCATTAATACTTGGTTGTTTACATAAATTGAACACATTAAGTTCTAGAGTCATATTTCCAAAAGACAATTTCATTATTCCATTTCGACAATTAATTAAAGCATTTGAAGTTGCTAGAAATGGTCGTCCCAATATTACTGGAATTTCATTATGTACTTCTATTGGTTGTGTATCCAAAACAATAAAATCTACAGGATATATGAATTTATCAACTTGAACCAACACATCTTCTACAATACCTCTAGGTATTTTGATTGACCTATCCGCCAGTAAGAGAGTAACAGAAGTGGGTTTTAATTCTCCTAAATTAAGTTTTTCATAAACTGAATAAGGAAGTAAATTCACACTTGCTCCCAAATCTAACAAAGCTTTTTTAATTTTATTTTCTCCAATAATACATGAAATTGTTGGACAACCAGGATCTTTATATTTTAAACTAGAATTATTTTGAAGAATAGAACTTACTTGTTCAGCCAAGAATGCTTTCTTCTTCACATGCAATTTTCTCTTCACAGTACATAAGTCTTTTAAAAATTTTGCATATGAAGGTACTTGTTTAATAGCATCTAATAATGGAATATTTATCTTTACTTGTTTAAAAACTTCATAGATATCAGAATCATTTTTTTGTTTTTTATGATTTGTTAATGCATGAGGAAATGGTGGAGGTTTATTTGATTCATTTACTATTTCAGATGATTTATCATTCAACATATTATTTTTAGAATTTAAGGTATCATCATTCTCAAAAGTATCAGGATTATCATCCTTACTCTTTGATTTTAAATGATCCTTGTTTTCATTACTATATGGATCATTAACTATTTTACCACTTCTAAGGGTAATAACAGATTTTATTTGATCAATTTTTTCATTTTTTAATTCTTGATTTTGATTTTTAGGATTAGGTTGAGGTTGAGATGGAAATTTTCCTTTTTCATGAATATTAAGTGCAGATGCAAATTTTGCAAGAGTTTCTTTCAAATCAGTCATAGATTGACTGTTTTGAATATTGATAGATTCTTGCTTTTGGATAAATGCATGAATTACATCTTCAAAGTTTTTTCTTGGAGGTGTAACATAAGGAATATAACCTTGATGATTTTGGTTATTTTGAAAATATTGTTGTGAGGGTTGTGCATTATTATCATTCCTCCAACTAAAATTAGGATGATTTTTCCATCCAGGATTATATGATGTTGAAAAAGGATCTAGTATTGGTTTTTTATAATTGTTAACATAATTTGCTTGTTCATGGAGACATTCTTTAAATGAAGGTAATGTTGGACAATCTTTTGTAGCATGATCATGTGTATCACATATATGACAAACAATTTCTTGAATACTTTTTAATTGACCACTCTTTTTCATTTCTAATGACTCAATTTTTCTTGCTAAAGATGCAAGTTTAGCTTGAATATCCATATCATCTTTAAGATTATAGATACCACCCCCATTTGTTGAATTATTGATTTTAGTTGTTGGTGGTTCTATTGTGCCTATATTATCCCAATTTTGAGCATTTTCTGCTAATGAATCCAAATACTCCATAGCTTCATTTGGGTTTTTATCTTCAAAAGTTCCATTACACATGAATTCTATCATTTGCCTATCTTTAGGTATTAGACCTTCATAAAAGTGAGAAACTATTCTCCATGTTTCAAAACCATGATGTGGGCATGTATTAAGTAATTCTTTATATCTATCCCAACATTGATAAAATGTTTCTCCTTGTTTTTGAGAAAAAGTAGTAATTTGTCTTTTAAAAGAGTTTGTTCTATGGGAAGGAAAAAACTTTTTGAGAAATTGTTGTTGCATTTCTTCCCATGATCTTATTGAACTTGATCTCAAATTTTGTAGCCATGTTTTAGCTTTATCTTTTAAAGAAAAAGGGAAAAGCTTTAATCGAACTATATCCATGCTACAATTTTGATCATTATAAGTGTTACAAACTTCCTCAAATTCTCTTAGATGTAAATATGGATTTTCAGAATCTAAGCCATGAAAATTTGGTAAAAGTTGAATAATTTGAGGTTTAAAGTTGAAATTAGATGCATCAGGAGGAAAAACTAAACAAGATGGGGCACTAGTTCTAATAGGGTTCATATGGTGCCTAAGTGTTCTTAATTGATCATGTTCTTGATTATTATTATTATTATTGTTATTATTGTTATCATTATCTTGATTATTTGAATTATCATCCATGTTTAAATTATTTTCAGATACTCGAATAAGTCTACCACTTTTTTTTCGACTCCAAATACTCATACAAAAAAAACAACACAATACTTATAAATAAAACATAATTAACAAATATAAACTTAATTTATACCTCCCCGGCAACGGCGCCAAAAACTTGCTACTACTTAAATTATAATTCACCCAAGTGTAGGTTGTCTGCAAGTAATATATTTCGTAAGTACGAGATCGATCCACAGAGAGGTTATTTTAAGTTTAAATTTATTAATTTATAGATTACCAAATGCAAGAACGAAGTTTACAAATTATAAATTTTGTCAAGGCTCGAGGATTTATTCTTGGTTTATGCAATATTGTTTAACTAAAAGTAAAACAAAGGAAACCACCATAAATAATGGTTCCAAGAAAATTAAATATTTAAACACACACCTAATATAATATAGTTCCCACTATAGAAAATACCGAATTCACCGATATTTTATATATGGTACCTATGATTATATATATAACTATATAAATATATAACTGCATAAAATAAATGTTAAATTAAATCATTATATTTCATTTAGAACAACCGGCAGAGCCACGCTATTGCCTAAATGAAATATATGATTTAATAAGTTAGTTGCGGGAAAGTAAAAGTTAGATGCGATAAAGTAAATGTTAGATGCGGAAAGTAAAAGTTAGTTGCGATAAAGTAAATGTTAGATTGTTAGATATCATAATATTTCATTTAGAACAACCGGCAGAGCCACGCTATCGTCTAAATGAAATATATGATATAATTATATAAATATATATATATATATATATGTATAATATAACAATAATAATTGATGAAATATTTATTGTATCAAAATTAAACAACAAATCAAGATAACCACTTCAATGGTATCAAGCATTTGATGTAAATTGATAACAACAAATAATTCATTTTTATACCTACAATAAAAAGAAATTAGCAAAATGAAAAGAAATAAAGAAAGAATATACAAAATATAAACAATCTTACTTCACCAAGAATTCATCCTCTTCACCTTGACATAATAGATTTAGCTTTCCATGAACTTACTTTTGATCAACACTAAAAACATCACTCATAATTTGGAAAATGAAAAATATATTGGAACTTAGAACTTTTATACACACTCACACTATATTTTACAATGAGATAGAATGATTCTCAAGCTAGCACAAGGCCTCTATTTATAGGCCAAATGAGAGAAANCGAATTTGACTCAGCTCAAAACAGCAAACATGTGGGGAATTGTCTGTAGATGAATTTGGCTACTTGGTTCACCCCATTTGGTTAAATATTGAAATAGTTATGATTTTTTTTCTATATGCTGGTCATGGTGAAAGTAAATTTGTCCTCCTTTTGATATTTTCACAATTTGATCATCTTAACCAACTTTTTAGGCAATCATGTCTTCTGCAAAGTTGTAGATAATTTCTCAAGGATTTCAAAAATATTTGAATCACCTCCATTTGAATTTTTTAGCTTGCGTTATCATTATTTTACCAACACGTTGAAAACTTGAAAATAAAACATATTTAGTAAGATATTTAAATATAAACACACAATACTAAAATAACATAATTTTATAATTTTAATGAAACTTAAATTTTAAAATATAGGTTTTAATATATAATAAATTATGAATTTTAAGTTTCATCACCTAACAATTGGGACATCGGAGGCTGACACACTGGGTGCCTCGGGAACAGATACAAAGGTTGCTAAAAACGCGCGGCACCCTCTATGCATGAGCTTCCTAGCCTGGACACAGGGTAAAATAAGCGGTAAAGGAAAGTACCTGTCTGGCTCGAATAAGAACGACTCTCTCTCCGGCAGTCAGACTAGCACAGATCTTCGCTGGAAGTCAATCAAAACTCTGTTCTTTAATAGACAGTCCATCCCTAGAATGATATCAAATTCTGGCATTGGCAGTACAATCAGATCCGCATAAACGAGATTGCCATGAAGTTCAAGGTCTATGTCTCGGACCACATTAGTAGCTGTCAGCTCCTCTCCCGAAGGCAATACTACTGAATACGCTACATCAAGCCCAATGGTTTTGACCTTAAGAAAATTCGCAAAGATCTCTGAGATGAACGAATGAGTCGCCCCTGAATCTATCAAGGCATTCGTAGCTGAACCAGCTATAAAAATTCTCCCTGAAAGGTTGGAACATCAAGCTGAACCTAATAATAACAAGAACTACACTTATAGACATGCGAAGGTCAAAGTCCTCTTATCCTAAATTCCCGAAAATAACACTGATTAGAGCATGCAATCCTATTACAAATTCTAAGTTCAAAACCTTAATCCAGACTCCCAACACATTGAATTTCAAATACAAACTTAAAGCTTTAAGATACCTGTCATGAGCGTCGTCTATGGGTTCGTCTCCGCTGCATGAAGGGCAAAAACTCTGCCTTGGGTAGGCAGACTCCCTTGAGGGCATTCCTTCAGCAAATGGTCAGGAGCACTTGGCACAGACTGGATACTCCGTAGTCCTCGAGAGTGCACGTCCCTGCTGCTGCTGTCCTCGGTTCTTGGGTGGGCCGTGGAAAGGCTTCTTATTCTGATGCTACTGCTGAGAAGGGCGGTGCGGCACTTGGGCTGGTCGCTTGCCCTGGTGGTCTCTCTCAATATCATTCTGGTCCTGTTCTGCAGCTAAAGCTCTGGAGACAACGACGTCATAGGTAGTAGGGCCAGCATCCCTAACATCACGGCGCAAGATCGGCCGCAGACCATCTAGAAAATGCCTCAACTTGGCTCCGACATCATTTGCAATCAGGGGTACAAAATGGCATCCCCTCTCAAACTTACAGATAAACTCCGTAACAGTCATGTCTCCCTGCCTCAGGGTCATGAATTCCCTGGTCAATCTGGAACGCACCTTGTCAGTAAAATATTTAGAGTATAATACCTCTGTAAAGCGCGTCCAGCTCAGAGTAGCCACATTCAAGGCTACGGATGCTCTTTCCCAACACAAGCGAGCGTCTCCTTCAAACAGATAGGTCGCACAACGAACCCTATCCTCGTCTCCAAGTTCCATGAACTCGAAGATAACCTCGAGGGACTTAATCCAGCCTCGGCAATCATAGGATCTGCCGTCCCTGAGAACTCCTTCGGTCTCATCTTCATGAACAGCTCATAGGTAGCCTCAGGCCCCATCTGCCTGGCTACCCCAGCATTGTTCCCCGCAAACTGTGCGAAGAACTGCGTCATTCCGGCTAACATCTGGGCGTTCATGTCCGGTGGAGGGGGTGGTGGTGCATTTCTCTCCTTCCTATGATCCTCACCATCCTCATGACGAGGCTCATCATCTCTCATGCGCTCACAAATGCATCTAGGAGGCATACTGTTCCATACATACAACCCATACGTAACCAACATGCATAATTTCTATTATTTCTTTAAATTTAAATAATTACTGCATAATCATAATCTTGACATAAAACATTTCATGAAAATATGATGTTAAAATATTTCATGCTTTAAACGAAATACATAAACGTAAAACTTACAGGCCGAAGACGTGACTTCATGAGCTTCTCGAGGTCAGTAGTAGTACAACCCTTTTAAAGAACATATGCTCTGATACCAACTGTAGAGGCCCGTATTTCGTATTTGTAAATTTACGGAATTATTTAAAATTTTTCTCTCTAAATAAATAACATGCCTCATTCATAAAATAAACTGATAAAAAGATTTAATGTTAAAATAGCAGCGGAAGTAAATGATGTTTTCAAAACACAACTTAAAAATATTTCAACAAGGTAAAAATGAGTTTGAGCATAAAAAGATAAATAAACTGAAGCATGAGGTCAGCGGGTTCCTACTACTGCTGACCCAAGCTGGTTCACTGGTCCCCGCCCTCGGTCCCGACCTCATCAGTACCTATAACAATCAAGTCTAGTGAGTCTAAAGATTCAGCATGCATATATCGTGAATAATAAGTAAATATCATAAAATCGCATGCAAAGTAAAAATATCATATCGTAAAGCGTAACGTGAAAATCGTGTCATGAGTAATTATAAATACGTGCATATCTGAAAAATCGTACGTAAAATGTTTGCTCGATTGAGCCCTATCATAAAATAGCATATCATAATTTTTCTGTAGAGATAATGTTCTACGCAAGTGGCCCGTAACATAGCATGAACGTAAGCGCCTGATCAGACTAAACCACAGTATACTGGGCGGTAGAGATCATCACAGCCCTTGGATTGGATATCGGTACCAATAATCATAATCCGGTCGTAAGTCACCGGGTGAAGCAATCCAATAAGCGTAAGGTGGCCACAAGACATATCGCATATATCTAAAAAATAAACATTTTATATTTTTATGCACGTAATATAATTATAATCCTGTTTTATCGAATGATTTGGATCGTTTCCAGGCTTGCTGCGACCTAATTCTAATGTGAGAAACATGCAAATAATCTCAACTTGACCAATACTTCATAACCGAACCAAAAACGAGACAATTACGCCCAACAAACTTATTATCCAACCATGACTTCGTACCAACCCGAACCAACATCAAACCATCGTTTAGTCACGATTAAAATACCCTAAAATACTGGAAAACATAACCTTAGGGCTGTAATACACGAAAATTGTGCATGGAGGCCAAAAGCACGAAACGCTCATTCGAGAGTCACTTTGGAACATTGCACCGTAATTTCTCGTACGACTTCTAAACTTAACCAAATCACAAACGGCTAAAAACATGACCTTTCTAACTCATTGAGGTACTGTCCAGTCCAAGGCCACAGGCTAAAAGCCAACCAAGAACTCGAACATGACCTCTGAACCGAAGACGAAGTTGCTATCAAATAACGTGGCAGCAGCTGTGTTGCTTTGCTTCGTTACAAGGCTAATGGCAATTGGGGCTTGAACCACCGACCAGAGCCACTTACCAACATCCTAAAACAACACCACGCCCCCACCCGAGAACCATGCTACGCACGCGTGGGGTGTAATGCTTCACTTGCTGTCTTGGTCACTCCAATGGCCATATGATCAACCATGGCTTGATCTAGACATCATGAGGTATTGTGTGAACCATGGCTAAGGGTTAGAAGCCAACCAAGATCCACCCAACACCATAAAATTGAAACTCACTCACCCAAAACAGAAAAAGAAACCGAGGGACACTTGTGTTGTTTTGTTTCAAAAATCGATGGGACCATGAACCAGGCCTTGAAAGGCTGACTTGGTCACGTCCTAGGCATGCTAGGAAAGGGTTCTAACCATGGTTACAGGCCCTAAACCAACCACAATCCAAACCCTTACCTTAGGCATCCAAACCACCAAAATTCGAGACACATATTACAACTATGGGGGAAGTTGCAGTCAAGTCTCTTCCTAACATGCATGGGCTGGAACCAACCAACCAACATGATCTTAACACACCCTAGTACGTGTCTATGTGCAGCTTTGAGCCCCTGGAACCGAGCCACACCCTGAAATCACAAAAATAATTCACCCGTGAAGCATGAAAGGATGGCCGAAAAATCTGTGCAGAATTTTGTTCAAGTTGCTGTCATATTTTCGGTTTTTGCCCTTTAAATCATGTACATGTAATGTTTTAAAATAATTATATGACTTGATTGAATAGAAAAGAACAAGATATACATGCCTGAATTTTGTTTAGAAGAAAACAAAATGATACGACGAATACGGCGCGGCGGAGACGGAGATCCTTTTCTTTTCTTATTTTCTCTCTTGTTTCTCCCTTGCAAGTCACAATTTTTCTGAAGTTTTCTTCTGAAATTTTCGAGAGAATGGAGAGGAGAGAAGGCTAGGAAATGAATGAGGAAGTTGCAAAATAAATGGGGATTGAATGGTAAGATAGAATCTTTCTATCCTTAAGTTTGAGAGGTAAGGAAATGAGGTGTGATATGATTTGATTTGAAGGAGTGAGTGGCCGATTTCTTGCTATCAAATAAGGGTAGAAATATTGCTTAATTAAAAAATTTTGTTGATTAAAAGTGAGGGAATTATCTTACCAAGAAAGGATAAGGAAAGGAATAAAAATGGAGAGTTGACAATTATGCAAGGATTTGATTCTAAGGGGGCCGAAAATTTGCTTAAGAAATGAAAGTAAAATATTGCTTAAATCTTGTATTTTAACTCCTTAAAGTTTTAAACAATTATTATGTAATGCCCGAATTTTGAAATATTGTGGCATTAGTTGTGATGGTTTATGACTTTATGTTATGGTATAAATGGTAATGAATGTTATAGAATGGAATAGATAATTGATGGGTAGAATCAAAGGTTGAATTTGAGCTAAATAGGTGATGGAAGTGCAGAAACGGTATGAAAAATGTGGCAGTAGTTGTGGTTTTTAGCATAATGTTTTGTATATTGATCCAATTGATGTGAGGCTACTTTCATTAGAAATATATGACATAAGGCTATAACTTTCATGTTTTGAGTTTTGTTCAAATCATTAGAGAAGACGAGCCAAAAGCGCCCCGAAATGTGTCGTGCGTATCGTCGTTCCTACAATGACACATGTTGGAAGATTTAGCATAACTTTTTACTCAGATCTCCAAATGACATGAGGCTAATTGGAGATGCAAGCCTCGACATAGGGCTACAACTTTGTAGTTTACCACTTTCGCAAATTCTGAAGTTAACAATGCGTTTTTGGCAGAATACTGCGCGCCCCTGCGCAGGATCCGGTGCCCTAGCGTGAGCAGTGCTGAAATTTTGGTGTTTGGGCAGCAAGGGGCGCGCGGCTGCACCAAAATCACGCGCCATGGCGCCCAGCACTTGTACAAAAAAAACGTGTTTTGAGGTTTGGATGGTATATATTTGATTGGGGAATGATTTTTGTATCATTTTCTCTTCTCTTTTTCCTACTCCACCGGTTTAGAGCTAGGGTTCTTCATTTTTCCTTTCATCTTCTAATTTCTTCTTCAATCTATGGGAGATTTGTTCAAGGAAATTATGAAATGAAGTTAGATTTGTGATCCTCTCTCCAAGATCTTCAAGGTGGTGTAAGTATGTTATATTTTTATTCAAGTTTGGAAATGGGATGAAGTTTAGAATTGATATTTGTGTTGATATTTGAGATGGTGGAGATGTTGAAATTATGTTGGTTTGAATTTAAAATGGAATTGAAGCCAATGGCAAAGTATAGGAGCTAATTTCTTTAGCACGCAAGCTATGTGTTTGATGAAATGATTCAATGAATGTTTTTATGGCATATTAAGGTTAATAAATTTACGGATATTGATTCAAAGCAGTATTGAACTAATTATGAATTTTGAACAGAAATTACTCTGTTTTGATAGATGATCAAAGTCCTTGAGTTATAGTAGAATTCAAGGGTTCAAGACTTCTCATCTACACATTTCGATCTTCTTTTGGTAATATTTGAAAGGTATGTTACGGTCGATAACATACGAGGTAAAAGTATCATTTTTATTTTAAATTGCAAACTCTATGGCTTGATGAACTATTGGTGATTTTATGATGATTGTTGTATTGAGATGAGTTGATTATGATATCGAGATGATGATATTGATTTGCATCATGACATTGCATATTGAGCCACTTATTGATTTAGATTTGATATGGCGAAGGTCGCCTTGATATATTGATTTGTTGGATGTATGGGGATATAGTTGAGTTGGCATAGTGTATGCGGAGGTCGCTGCTATGGCCTGAACACTCTCTATAGGCGAACCATAGTCCTGGGATTGTAGAACACAGCACCCCACCCCAAGCGGATGAGTCGGTGGATGTTGATGGGTGATTCTTTTCCCTTGGGTACCCTATGACCAGATGATTCACTTGATCTTGAGATTTATTGATAGCCCACAGCTTCTGATCATGCATTGCATTATATTGCATCTTTATGAATTTATATGAAATATTTGAAAATTTAACTCTAATTTGTGATTGATTGTATCATACTGGGTTTATACTCACCGGCATGTCCGGTACCTCTTGTTTTCATGTGCTTGACGGTAGGTGAGGCGAGGCTTGGGATGCCAGAGTCCATCTCCAGGCGAGGAGATACGAGTTAAAGTGGGATTCTCGGGTCTTAGGAGCTATGTGATGATGTTTGGATTTCTTTGGTTCACTACTTCATGTTGGCATGTTGAAAATTTATATTTCAAACATTTGAGAGAATTAAATTATTTTGAAGATGTTTATGTAAGTTTGTGAACAACAAATTATGTATTTTACTCAATCATTTGGTGTGTGACAATTATAATTATTAGTATTAGATATCGGACCCGAGGCCCCACATATTATGTATTTTAGTGCATTAAAAAATTAATTTAGGATAATAATTTTCTTGCATGGCATGGCTTGATCTTCAAATTAATTACTAACATGTTAGGTTATAATTTCTTAAATAAAATATGCCTAGATTAATTTATTCCAATTGGTTACACAATTTAATTTAGGCTTTTAATTAATTATTGGACATAAAATGCTTATTTACTACTTAACTCTAATTAATTAAATAAATCTTTAAACCTTCTTTTACGTTAAAATAAATCATTCTTTATCTGAAATAAATTCTAGGAATATTTTCTTAATATTAAATTTTATCTCAATATTCCAACTCCAGTCCGTCCTTGCTTATTTATCCGAAAAGATAAAACTAAACTACTGCGTAAAATAAATAATCGTAACTCAACAATTTAAAAAAAATGAATTTAAACCCTCATGCATGAAAATCATTTTAATTTAAATAATAGTAATTATGCATGGCTTGTACGTAGTCTAATTTATCGGGTTCTACAAACCATGTGGTTGTCCTTCTAGAGGTTCGCAGTGAAAAAAGAAACCACCCGTGTACGCTTCATTTATAATAAATAAACTTTTATTAAGTTTACTGCTGTCTTTCTCTTACTGCTTTGTTATATTCTGCATACGAACTGGTGACAACTGAGTAAACAACAAGGCAATAAAATAAGGAGAATAATATTAAGACAAATCAATTAAGCCAAGAATATTTTGAAAATAAGAAAACTTAGTCTCATGAAGTGGCTTAGTGAAGATGTCAGCAGCTTGTTGTTCAGTTGAAATGTACTCAAGCTTTATTTCCTTCTTTAAAGCACGATCTCTGAAGAATTGATGTCTGACATCGATATGCTTGGTCCTAGATTGAAGAACTGGATTGTATGTTATTGCAATCGTGCTGCTATTATCACATGAGATTGGTGATTCTTTTGCAATGACTCCATAATCTTTCAGTTGTTGCTGAATCCAGAGCAGTTGGTCGCAGCAGCTTCCCCCAGCTAGATATTCTTCTTCAGTTGTGGAAATTGCTATGGATGTTTGCTTCTTGCTGAACCATGAAATCAGTCTGTCTCCTAGAAACTGACATGATCTACTGGTGCTTTTACGATCAAGCTTACATCCTGTATAATCTGCATCTGAATATTAAATTGAAATTTTAGTCTTTAGCATACCATAAGCCCACATTTTGTGTGCATTTAAGATATTTCAATATAAGTTTGGCAGCTAAATAATGAGATTGATTAGGATCAGCTTGAAATAAGACACACATGCAAACAGCAAACACAATATCAGGACGATTAGCAGTTAGGTATAATAAAGAGCCTATTAACCCTCTGTAAAGTGTCGTCTCAACTGATATTCCTCCTTCATCTTTATCTATTTTAATCGATGAGCTCATGGGAGTATTTGCAGCAGAACATGTCTCCATGCCAAATTTCTTAAGCAGTTCCTTCGTGTATTTTGTCTAACTGATAAAAGTACCAGCCTCCAGTTGCTTCACTTGCAGTCCAAGAAAGAATGTCAGTTCACCCATCATACTCATCTCTAACTTTTCCTGCATTAACTTGGCAAATTTCTCACATAATTTGGGTTAGTTGACCCAAAAATAATATCATCAACGTATATTAGCACAAGTAAAATATGATCATTTTTTGAAAATTTGAACTGAGTCTTATCAACTGATCCAACAGTAAAATCATGATCAGTTAAAAATTTGAAAGGGTTTCATACCAAGCTTTTGGAGCTTGTTTAAGACCATATAGAGCTTTGTTCAAATGATAAACATGATCAGGAAGAGAGTGATTAACAAAACCTGGTGGTTGTTCAACATATACTTCTTCCTGCAACTGACCATTTAAAAATGCACTCTTGACATCTATTTGTTAGACTTTGAAGTCTTTGTATGAATCATAGGCAAGGAACATTCTGATTGCTTCCATTCTTGCAACTGGTGCATATGTTTCATCATAATCTATTACTTCTTCTTGCCTATATCCTTGTGCTACAAGCCTCGCTTTATTGCACACAACTGAACCATCTTCGTTCAGTTTTTCTCTGTAAACCCACTTCGTACTTATAATGGTTTTAGATATTTGTTTTGGAACTAAGTTCCAGAAATCATTATGGGTAAACTGATTTAGCTCTTCTTGCATAGCATTTATCCAGTTAAGATCAGCAAGAGATTCATTAGTTTTCTTCGGTTCCAGTTGGGAAACAAAAGCTGAATGAATAAATAAATTAATAATTTGATTTAGAGCTATTACCGGATCAGATGTGTTACCTATCACCAATTCTGGTGGATGAGATTTCTTCCATCTGTATTCAGCATTTGTTGCATCGATCACAGCAACTGTTTCCGTTGGCAACTGAGTATTCTCTTCATTTTCAATTGCTGCTGCTTCAGCTGGTATTTGAATATTATCATTTAGCTCTACCAACTGATTATCAGGAACAATTTCTTGTTCAACTTATTGATCCATCACTTCTAGTTCTGGTGTTTGAAGGATATATTGATTGTGATTTTTTTCAACTATCATCCTCCAAACTTATATCTGTAAGGCGATCAACTAGCTCAACTGGATCAGTTGGCTTATCAGTTAGTACAGATTCATCAAATACAACATGAATTGATTATTATACATTCAAAGTGCATTTGTTAAATACTCGATAAGCTTTACTAACTGATGAATAGCGAAGAAATATTCCCTCTGCAGATTTAGCATCAAAAGCTTTAAATGATTTTTCCCATTATCGAGAATAAAACATATGCAGCCGAATATTTTTAAATAAGAAA
The DNA here is from genome assembly GCF_012295235.1 of Primulina huaijiensis. Lineage (NCBI taxonomy): Eukaryota > Viridiplantae > Streptophyta > Magnoliopsida > Lamiales > Gesneriaceae > Primulina > Primulina huaijiensis. The sequence continues at coordinate 7,231,369 of NC_133311.1, forward strand.
CCACACTTCTGGGTCCATGCCAGATCTCATATGGCGTTTTCAAATGATTTTTATTAATAATTGATCAGTTCTGAGTGTAACACGCAATGTTTACTGCTTCTGCCCAAAACCTTTGAGAAATACCGGAATAGCAAGCATTGTTCTAGCAGCTTCTTTAAGGGTCCGGTTTCTTCTCTCTGCTACACCATTTTGCTGAGATGTTCTAGCTGCTGAGAGCTCATGGTTGATCCCAGTATTTTCTAAAAATTGTGAAAGATTTTGATTGATGAATTCAGTCCCTCGATCAGACCTTATTCTATCAATACCAGCTAATTTTTCATTTAATAATCTTTTGAAAAGCTTAATCAGTTGTGCAGCAGTTTGGTCTTTAGATTTTAGAAAGATAACCCAAGTAAATCTTGAAAAATCATCAATGATTACCAAAGTGTATTTCATTCCCCCTAAACTCATGACTTGTATTGGACAAAAAAGATCCATATGTAGCAGTTCTAAGCATCTAGATGATGATTTACTTCCCTTGTTTTTAAATTAAGATCTTACTTGCTTACCAAACTGACACGCTGAACAAATTTTATCCTTTGAAAAATCTATTTTGGGCAAACCAGTTACAAGATCATGGTTACTCGGATAAGCAATAGACTTAAAATTTAGGTGGTTCAACCTTTTATGCCACAACCAGTTTTTAGAAGATTTTGAAGCTATAAAACAAATTAGTCCTTTAGGAACCTAGACTTGGACCAGTCTAACTGACTTCCCAGTTGCTGTGTTCCAAATAGTTTTTCTCGAATTCTTGGCAATATGTGTGTGGTGTGAGGATGACACAATATGATTTGTATCCTTCTTCAACTGACTATTCTTTTGATATCATTTCTGTACTGGCTTACAGTTGTTGTAATTGTAATAGCCATTACTTGAGTACTGATTTTTGCGACTGAATCGTTTAGGTGACTAGTTTCTTTCATCAGTTGAACTCTCAGAGCTATATCCAATTCCATACCGTTTGTCTTTGTTCTTACTTTAAGTCAATTGAACAGCTGGTTTACTTGGTTCTGCGAATTCATTTACCATAGTTGATTTTACAAAGGTAATGTACTTTCCTTTGTTTTCATTCAACCTTGGCTGTGTATCACTTGCAGAATTTTCATCATGATTGTTAAAACCTAAACCAGTTTTATCAGCAACAGATTTTTGAGAATTCTACATTTCAGTCAATGCAACTGAAGACTTCTTCCAAGCTTGAATCAGTTCAGTATGTTTCAAAATTTCAGTTTTTAACTGACATATCAAGGCTTGATTTTCAATCATTTCAGCTGTTTGCTGTGGAATCTCCCTTTTTAGACTCAACAGTTCAACTGACTTATCAGTTTCTGTTTTGTTGTCATTGGGATCAGTTTGCTCAGTTCTAACCTTGTGAAATGATCGAGCAAGTTTGTGATACTCATTTACCATGTCATGCAACGTGATAATGAGTTCCTCACGAGTAAAATCAGTAGAGCTGAAGTCAAATACCTGTTCACTTGCTGACTCCAGTTCAGCATCATCTGCCATTAAACACTTGACTTCCTCATCATCTTCATTTGAACTGATTGGGCTTTCTGGTTCTGACACATCACTGTCAGTTTCTGCCTACTTAGATTTGCTCTCTTCAGCCAAAAGCACTTCATGTTTCTTTTTTAATGATTTCTTGTCATCCTTGGTCCTTCTTCTATGCTCATAAGGCTTCTTTTCAGTTGATCCTTGACTATCTTTCTTTGTCTTAGGACAGTCTGCTATGAAATGACCAGATTTGCCACAGCTGTAGCAAGCATACCATTCTTCTTTGGACTGATTTTTCTGATATTGCTTCTGGAAGTTCCCTTGATTCTTCCTCATAAACCTTCTAAATTTCTTGACAAACAATGACATAGCATTATTGCTTAGTTGATCAGCAGATTTGTCAACTGAACTAGTTGGTTCCAGTCTGACAACAGTTAAAGCAGTTGTGGCAGTTGGTGTTGAAGGTTCTACTTCTCTGGTCTGTAGTTCAAACTCATAAGACTTTAGATCCGCAAACAGGTCATGAAGTTTGATCTTGTTAAGATCCTTTGACTCTCTCATTGCCATGGTCTTTACATCCCGTTCTTTGGGAAGACCTTTGACCACCTTCAGTGCCACTTCTTTGTTCGAATACACTTTTCCAAGTGCATTCAGCTCATTGATAATACCACTGATCCTCTCATCATATTCGTGCATGGATTCTCCAGCCTTCATCTTGATGTTATCAAATTTTTGAACAGCAACTGATTTCTTGTTCTCTTTTGTTTGCTCGTTTCCTTCACATAGCTGGATCAGTTTCTCTCATATCTCTTTGGTAGTTTTGCACATTTTGATTTCGCTGAAAGTTAATTTATCCAGCTTTTTCTATAAGATATCTTTTTCCACATTGTCTACGTTGGCTTTCCTCTTATCCTCAGTTGTCCATTCCTCTCTGGGCTTTTCTATGTGATGAGGTGCCCCATCAATAATGGCAACTACTGTATTTTCTTTTAGGATCTTCATGGGACCTTCAGTGATGACATACCTCATGTCGTCATCTTGTGCAGCAAAATGAGCCTGCATTCTGATTTTCCAGTCGTCAAAGTCTTTTCTGGAAAACATCGGTATTTTATTGAATGAAGACATGTTGATCAGTTTTGTGAATAGTAATATTCTGAGACAAGATTCAACTGCTCTGATACCACTTGTTAGGATCGGTTGATTGGTTGAGAAGTGTTTAGAAGGGGGGGTTGAATAAACACTCACGATTTTATAATCTTTTCGAATTAAGTGCCAGTTTTGTGACAAACTGAAACTAGGAATCTCATCGGTCAATGACAATCAGTTTAACTAATGACAGTTGCGGAAATAAACTGACTGAAAGATAGAATAAATAATTGAAGTAAGAACACACAAAGATTTATGAATATTCGGAGACTTCAAATGCTCCTACGTCACATCTTCTATCACAAGGAGAGGATATGCACTAAAAGACTTTGATCGATACAAAACTTGTACAGACCCACTTCAGTTTGGACTTAACACTGCCAAAACTGAAACTCTTAGTTGACAAAATATCTCACAGTTCTTCGACCGTTCTTAGCACAACTGACCTAATAAAAAATCAAATAAACAACAAGAAAATTTGTGCTTATAAGCTCGAAAAGTAGCCTAATGCTACAAATATATATGATAAGTGTGAGCTTTTTTATTCTTGAGTAAAAGCGATAAATTCAGCAAGGTAACAGCAAGTGTGAGAGAATAGATAGATCGATTAGATGTGTGTTATATTCTCAACTGCTCTTCTCATCTATTTATAGGCTTCTCTTCAACGGTAACATTAAATATAATTTGAATCTTTATATCCGTTGATTGCCACGTCGAAATTCCTCTGACATTCGTACACTGTAATCTCTGAAATGCGGCGTTCCACTATGAGTTGCATTCTGCCTTGTACTGTTGTTGGTTGGGTGTACTTTTCTCCAACTGATGACGTGTACAGCTGAATGATCGGCTGATAAGCAATTGCTGGTAAGCTCATAACTGAACATATGAACTGATCAGTCAACTGATCAGTCAGTTGACTTCGTAAGTTTAGTTCAGCTGGTTTCAGTTGCCTTCGATAAACTGCGCATTAATCTTCAGTTAGGAAACTGTCAGTTTATTTATGTAGTTCAGTTACTTGATCAGTTTAGTCCAATTAAACACTTAGTTTGTCAAAAAACCGAAATTAAGTTTCCAACACTGTTCAGCTGGTCTACTTGGCTCAGGTTGTTTTTGTACCACAACTGATTTGTCAAAGTGAATATATTTTCCTTTGCCCATGTTCAGTTTTGGCTTAATATCACTGGTAGAAGTCTTGTAACGCCCCGAAAATTTGAATAACCACGTAAACCACATGCATGCAAGTTATTAAATTCCTTGTGTATTTCAGTTCTTGTTAAATTGCATAAATTAATTATGTTGTGCATGTTGATATGTTTAAAATATACTTTTCTAAATGGTTGCATTAAAATGTATTTTTAAGGGTTACTCAAGTTGCGATCGAGGAACGGAGACCGAGAGCTGAAAAATAGAAAATGTTTTTATTAAATAATTGTTTTTAATTATTTAAAATATGGTTGATGTTTTTTCTTATTTTTGAAAATAAGGAGTTTTGAGGTGATTTTATACGTCGGGACGTAACTTTTATCGTTTTTGGATTTTCAACAAAAATACGAATGTTTCGACAACCCGGCTAATAATTTCAAAAACTTTATTAAGCAAAATGTTTTAATTAAGCACTAATGGGCCTAAGCCATGGTTAATGTTTTAATTAACTATTTAAAGTACAAAATCTACCCCTTAACCCCATTATAACCCACGCCCCACATCCCTTAAACATTACAACTCCTTGTTCTCTCAAAAAATACATGGCGCCCACACCAAAGGCAAGGAAAGCATCGAAAATCTTCAAGGGTTTCAAGCCATCGTCTCCTAGTCGTCGTTCTTCGATTTGTCAACGTTAAATCGTGCGTTAAACATGCAAAGGCATGCCATATTCTTCCCTTTACTCATCTATCATTCCATAATATTTGTTTAATCATGTTTTGAATGAAAACAAGCCACACATCTTATTATTTTGGTACATGCATATTTTGTGATTTTAAAACATGTGTTTTGATCCAAAAATTATGTTTAACATGTTCCTAAGGGGCCGCCATGATTAGGAAGTGATATGGGATGGTTGTAATGAATTTAAGGAGTCCTAGAACACCATAATACGCTGCACACACGGAAGAACACAAGCTGATACAATCTTTCTGTTACGAGGGATCATGGGGCTCGGTTGTAAGATTTATGAGGCTTGGTTTGGTCTCAGCTGGGACCAGGGCTGGCTAGGGTCACATAAGGGTCAGGGAAGGAGTCTTAGCCACCCTAGGACTCGAGCACGGGAGCTGGGAAGGAGTCCTAGCAACCCGAGAAGCACTTAGCAGTGCAGGTGCAGCTATCGCGTGCAAGGTTTGTTGGCTCGGCCAGAGGCTTTGGGCTGGGTTAGGATAGGTCCTTAGGGTCCTAAGAGGGTGCACAAGGGTCAAGATTAGGGGCTACCTCGGTTGGTTAGACTCCTAAAAAGTTTGAAGAGTCCTATGTCAAGTGGAGTTCACGACCGAGAGCTGGTCTTGTTCTTGTTCTTGTTCCTTCGGTTCGAGCTTAGGGTTGGTTCTTAAGGGGTATAATGGTCCAGTAGGATCCGTAGGGGGTCTGGTTTGATGTTGGCTCTGGCCAGCTCGAGCATGGCTCGGTGAAAATTAAAGATGGCTCAAGGGTTAGCTCAAGGGTTCAGTTAGGGTTTCTTCTTGGAAATCAATTGGAAACATAGCTGACGGGGGTCGAGTCATGGTTCACGAGGGCTAAAATAATATAAAAAGTCTAAGTTTTTAATATGGGGATTTTATATTAAAGTTTGGTTTAATTCGTGATTAAAACACATTAATATGTTATATTTAAAGATTAATTTAAAAGTCCTCGATTTAAGCAAAATAAAAATATGAATAAATTTATGTAATCTTAAATAATTATTTGGGATAGTCTAGAGTCGACAGAATGAAGAAAATGTAAAAAACGTAAAATTTTACGTCTATGGGTAAAACGATAATTTACACCCGAAAATTAGTAAACGTCATGACAGTGCTCTGAATGCTGTTTTATATGCTAAAATGTTTATTTTAAATGTTTATGGATGTTTTTATGATTTAATATGTTAAAATTTTTATTTTAAATGTTTATGGATTTTTACGATTTAATATGTTAAAACGTTTATTTTAATTATTTATGGATTGTTAAGATTTAATATGTTAAAATGTTTATGGGTTTTTATGATTTGATTTGTTAAAACGTTTATTTTAGTTTATGGAATTTTATGATGAAACGATAACATTAAAATATATGTTGCATGCTTGGTTTAAAAGAAAACGTTATATGTATGTTTAATTTTTATAAAGTGATAAAAATACGAAACGTTGAATGAAGCGAAGTATTTGTGACTAATACGATGATATGATTGGAGATGTCGTGAGGGAAAAGGCCCCTAGAGGGAGCTCCTTTACGGGAGAAGGCCCTAGAGGGAGCCCGACGATCATATTTTCAATCACATGATTTGTTAATACGTAGGCCAAGGCTCAGTTAAAAGGTGAGAGTGTCGCTAATGTCCCTGCCGCCCAGTACTTTGGTTACATGTAGATGGATCCATCGCCCAATACGATTACGAGTCACAATTAACGATCGGAATTCAACGAAAACAAATATGAATATGAATATGTTGATTGGAATATGTTTATGATGAATATTAATATGTATATGTTAATATGAAAATGTTTAAGAAAAAGTTTATGAAAAGGTTTATGAAAAGGTTTATGAAAAAGGTTTATGTTTATGTTATGCACGATGATGAAACTTAAAATTAATAATTTATTATATGTTAAAAATTATATTTTAAAATTTAAGTTTCATTAAAATTATAAAATTATGTTATTTTAGTATTGTTTGTTTATATTTAAATGTCTTACTAAATATGTTTTATTTTCAGGTTTTCTACGTGTTGGTAAAATAATGATAACTCAAGCTAGAAAATTCAAATGGAGGTGATTCAAACATGTTTGAAATCCTTAAAAAATTATCTACAACTTTACAGAAGACATGATTACCTAAAAAGTTGATTAAGATGATCAAATTGTGAAAATATCGAAAGGAGGACAAATTTACTTTCACCATGACCAGCATATAGTAAAAGAATCATAACTATTTCAATATTTAACCAAATGAGGTGAACCAAGTAGCCAAATTCATCTACAGACAATTTTACACATGTTTAGTGTTTTGAGCAGAGTCAAATTCGGTGATTAAAGTCGTGGAACAAAGAATTGAAAGAAGGGACATAGAATTGAAGTTGGAGGAGACAAAGACTATTATTACAACTACATGACATTAATAAAATTTTTGACCCTTTCTCTCATTTGGCCTATAAATAGAGGCCTTGTGCTAGCTTGAGAATTATTTTATCTCTTTGTAAAATTTAGTGTGAGTGTGTATAAAAGTTCTAAGTTCCAATATATTTTTCATTTTCCCAATTATGAGTGATGTTTTTAGTGTTGATCAAAAGTAAGCTCATGGAAAGCTAAATCTATTATGTCAAGGTGAAGAGGATGAATTCTTGGTGAAGTAAGATTGTTTATATTTTGTATATTCTTTGTTTATCTCTTTTCATTTTGCTAATTACTTTTTATTGTAGGTATAAAAATGAATTATTTGTTGTTATCAATTTACATCAAATTCTTGATACCATTAAAATGGTTATCTTGATTTGTTGTTTAATTTTGATACAATAAATATTTCATCAATTATTATTGTTATATTGTAAATACACATATATATATATATATATATTTATATAATTATATCATATATTTCATTTAGACGATAGCGTGGTTCTGCCGGTTGTTCTAAATGAAATATTATGATTTAATACTAATATCTAACAATCTAACATTACTTTATCGCAACTAACTTTTACTTTCCGCATCTAACATTTACTTTACCGCAACTAACTTTTACTTTACGCATCTAACATTTATTTTATCGCAACTAACTTACTAAATCATATATTTCATTTAGGCAATAACGTGGCTCTGCCGGTTGTTCTAAAAGAAATATAATGATTTAATTTAACATTTACTTTATGCAGTTATATATATAATCATAGGTACCATATATAAACTATCGGTGAATTCGGTATTTTCTATAGTGGGAACTATATTATATTAGGTGTGTGTTTAAATATTTAATTTTCTTGGAACCATTATTTATGGTGGTTTCCTTTGTTTTACTTTTAGTTAAACAATATTGCATAAACCAAGAATAAATCCTCGAGCCTTGACAAAATTTATAATTTGTAAACTTCGTTCTTGCATTTGGTAATCTATAAATTAATAAATTTAAACTTAAAATAACCTCTCTGTAGATCGATATCGTACTTACGAAATATATTACTTGCAGACAACCTACACTTGGGTGAATTATAATTTAAGTAGCAGCAAGTTTTTGGGGCCGCTGCCGGTGTGGTATAAATTAAGTTTCTATTTGTTAATTATGTTTTATTTATAAGTATTGTGTTGTTTTTTTTTTGTATGAGTATTTGAAGTCGAAAAAAAAGTGGTAGACTTATTCGAGTATCTAAAAATAATTTAAACAAGGATGATAATTCAATTAATCAAGATAATGATAACAATAATAACAATAATAATAATAATAATCAAGAACATGATCAATTAAGAATACTTAGGCACCATATGAACCCTATTAGAACTAGTGCCCCATCTTATTTAGTTTTTCCTCCTGATGCATCTAATTTTAGCTTTAAACCTCAAATTATTCAACTTTTACCAAATTTTCATGGCTTAGATTCTGAAAATCTATATTTACATCTAAGAGAATTTGAGGAAGTTTGTAACACTTATAATGATCAAAATTTTAGCATGGATATAGTTCGATTAAAGCTTTTCCCTTTTTCTTTAAAAGATAAAGCTAAAACATGGCTATAAAATTTGAGATCAAGTTCAATAAGATCATGGGAAGAAATGCAACAACAATTTCTAAAAAAAAATTTTCCTTCCCATAAAACAAATTCTTTTAAAAGATAAATTACTACTTTTTCTCAAAAACATGGAGAAACATTTTATCAATGTTGGGATAGATATAAAGAATTACTTAATACATGCCCACATCATGGTTTTGAAACATGGAGAATAGTTTTTCACTTTTATGAAGGTGAAGGTCTAATACCTAAAGATAGGCAAATGATAGAATTCATGTGTAATGAAACTTTTGAAGATAAAAACCCAAATGAAGCTATGGAGTATTTGGATTCATTAGCAGAAAATGCTCAAAATTGGGATAATATAGGCACAATAGAACCACCAACAACTAAAATCAATAATTCAACAAATGGAGGTGGTATCTATAATCTTAAAGATGATATAGATATTCAAGCTAAACTTGCATCTTTAGCAAGAAAAATTGAGTCATTAGAAATGAAAAAGAGTGGTCAATTAAAAAGTATTCAAGAAATTGTTTGTCATATATGTGATACACATGATCATGCTACAAAAGATTGTCCAACATTACCTTCATTTAAAGAATGTCTCCATGAACAAGCAAATTATGTTAACAATTATAAAAAACCAATA